>NC_084760.1:30420866-30525866 GCF_028858725.1 Colius striatus | reverse complement strand
CACTCCTAGCAGTTGTCAAGAACAGGACCTGTGTCACTGAACTCCTGCCTAAGTCAATTGATTTCCAGTGAGAGCTATATTTAGGCTAATCAGGTCCACTGTGTCTGGATGTGGCAACGAAATAGCTGAAGCATGCTCTATCAGGCCCCATTTGAAAATGCTGGCCCAAATGTGCCTGTCATTTCTGCTGTATTTCAGACTCTCCATCATTTTGATAATTATACAGCTTGGAAACTTTTTTTCTTTTTATAGTCTTTGAAACTATAATGAAGTCCTCAGTGCTGCCAACCCAAACCATCCAAAAATCTTGAATCAGGCTTGAAATAATCATGAGATTGGCCTGAAAATCATGCAACTGAATGTACTTGGCTTCTTTTTATTTGCCTTCTGGTTTTGAGTGTTTAGGGTGCAATGGGGTCACATTTGCAGGGTTTCCTCTGCATCTGTGTGGGCCAGAAATGCAATCTTTTTATAAGACAACTGAAATTCCTTGGGTATTCACATGACTCCAAGATCTGGGATTTAACAGGGGAAAAAAATCCACTGTGTTTGGACTTGTGATAAAATTGGAAGCCTTGGCAATACAGAGTGTCTCACATTCAAAGTTTGTTTATAAGGGGAATATAGTTTGATGGAGAGAGAGAACAGAGTTCCCTTCTGTTCTCTTCTGACTTGAGAGAAATTCCTCCCAAAGGGTGAACTCCACTTCGCAGAGGGAGTACAAGGCCTATTCAGCATCTGAAGTGATGCATAGACTTGACCATAGCTCTCTTTACGTGAATTTACTTCATGCTACATTAAGAGAAGCTGCAGAAGTTATTGTAGCTGAGATAGTTTAATGTTCACACAGAAAAAAGAAATTCTTTCAAAAACTGCCTATTATCAAGAATTCGAGCAAAGTCCAAGGAGAGGTGCAACATTGAAAGCCCTCATGAAGAGGGTGGAAGAGGTCCTTGAACAGGGAACAGGTTTGGAGATGGAAGCATATGTGCAATTTGGTATAATTAACTGTAGGAATCCAATCTTAGGACAAGTAAGTGTTTCTAGAATAGGAGGTATGGCTGGAGATGCAAGTAGGGGCAGTACCTGGAAGAGTAAGCAAGCAAATATGTAGGTGAGAAAACACATTCCTCCAAGTTCTTTCTTCCATTATATGCAGGACATAAATTTTTGCATATAGGATTGAGACGTTTAAAGCTGGGATTCATTTTAACAGTTATAAATATTTACATTACAATAAATGAAAAATGGAATTCACCTCATCCACCATCTACATGTGGGCTAGTTCCAGGCTTAGGATCAGAGCATCCCAGCAGGTAAGAAATGAAGAAAGGGAGCCAGGACACCCACATGGTTAAACAGGGAACTGTTGAGCAAATTCAAGTGGAAGAAGAGAGTCTATAGATCATGAAAGAAAGGAATGACACTTGGGATTGATATTAGGCTGTCGTCAGAGCATGTAGGGAGGCAACTAGGAAAGCTAAATTCTTGTTGAAGTTGTACCTCACAAGGGTGGTCAAGGACAACAAGAAGGACTTCATCAAATACGTTGCAGATTAACACTAGAGGCAACGTAGGCCCACTGTTGAATGAGGCAGGTGCCCTGGTGACAGAGGATACAGAGAATACAGAGTTACTAAATGCCTTCTTTGCCTCTGTCTATACTATTGGAGACTGTCCTCAGGAGCCTCAGACTCCAGAGGAACTTGGGTTAAAGGAGGAGTTTTGTTTGGTTGATGAGGACTGGGTTAAGGATCAGTTGAGCAATCTGGATGTAAACAGATCCACGGGCCCTGGTGGGATGCAGCCATGGGTGCTGAGGGAGCTGGCAGATGTCATTGCTAAACCACTCTCCATCATCTTCAGTATGTCATGGAGAACCGGAGAGGTTCCTGAGGACTGAAGGAAAGCAAATGTCACTCCAGTCTTCAAAAAGAGCAAGGAGGAGGAGCCAGCTAACTACAGACTGGTCAGTTTCACCTCCATGTCTGGAAAGGTGATGGAATGACTCATCCTGAGTGCTGTCTCTAGGCATATAAAGGCCAAGAGGGTCATTAGGAGCAGTCAAGCAGGGGAAGTCATGTCTGACCAAACTGATAGTCTTTTATGAAGATGTAACCAGGTAGACAGATGGTGGTAACTCAGTGAATGTAGTTTATCTCAATTTCAGTAAAGCATTTGGTACCATCTCCCACAGCATCCTGATAGCAAAACTGAGAAGCTGTGGTCTGGATGATCAGGTAGTGAGATGGAGTGTTAACTGATCGAAAGGAAGAAGGCAACAAGTTTTGATAGGGCAGGATATAGTTGGAGGCCTGTATCTAGTGGAGTCCCTCAGGGGTCGGTGCTGTTCAACATATTCATTAATGACCTTGATGAGGGAACAGAGGTCACTGTAAGCAAGTTTGCTGATGATACTAAACTGGGGGGAGTGTCTGACACACCAGAAGGCTGTGCTGCCATTCAGTGAGACCTTAATAGGCTTGAGGGTTGGGCAGGAAGGAATCTAATGGAATTTAACAAGGGCAAGCATTGAGTTTTGCATCTGGGAAAAAATAACCCCATGTACCAGTACAGGTTGGGGAATGAATTCTTAGAGAGTAATGTAGGGGAAAGGGACCTGGGAGTGCTGGTGGACAGCAGGATGACCATGAGCCAGCAGTGTCAAGAAGGCCAATGGCATCCTGGGGTGGATTAGAAGGGCTGTGGGCAGTAGGTCAAGAGAACTTCTGCTTCCCTTCTACTCTGCCCTTGTGAGACCACATCTGGAATATTGTGCTCAGTTCTGGGCCCCTCAGTTCAAGAAGGACAGGGAGCTGCTGGAGACAGTTCATTGCAGGGCCACCAAGATGATGAAGGGAGTGGAGAATCTCCCTTATGACAAAAGATTGAGGGACCTGGGGCTCTTTAGCTTGGAGAAGAGAAGACTGAGGGGTGACCTCATTAATGTTTACAAATAAGTCAAAGGCAGCTGTCAGGAGGATGGAGTCAGACTGTTCTCAATGAAGTCCAATGATAGGACAAAGGGCAATGGGTGTAAGCTGGAACATAAGAGGTTCCAAAGAAATACAAAGAAGAATTTCTTCACTGTGAGGATGACAGAGCACTGGAACAGGCTGCCCAGATGGGTTGTGGAGTCTCCTTCTCTGGGGACATTCAAAACCCACCTGGATGAGTTCCTGTGTGACTTACTCTAGATGAGGGAGCGGGAGGGGGATTGGAGCAGATGATCTCTCAAGGTCCCTTCCAACCCTTAAGATTCTGCGATTCTGTGAAGCAAAAAAAAAAAAAAAATAAAGGAAATTAAGAGATACTTCTGGAATGTAATTCATTGCATCCTCAAACAGACATCTAGAGCAGATTGGATCAACAACACCATAAAAATGTCTTTTTATTTTCATTGGCTATATAGGAAACTCAATTTGATAGATTTTAAGAGGATTAGTTCTTATGCAGACTGTTTTCAGTGTGGAAGTCTGAAGTTAAACTTTTTTTCTAGATTTTGCTTAAGAAAAATCTTTGCTGACATCTTTTTGATCAATTCAGCATATGACTGCAAATGTTCTTGGTGTAGCAACATGTGTGTATGTCTATGTGCACACGCACAGGGTGTTTGGTTAATTTTTGCTTATGTTAATGTCTAAATTGGGTGGCAGCAAGAGTTGGGAAATTTTTGCTGCTCCTGGAGAAGCTTGGCATTGAACAAGACTGAACTGTATGAAGAGGGAGATAAAGATATGGCTTTGAGCTATTTATACTACATGATACATGTCTGGATGTCTCACAGTGACCATATTCTGGGATTCTCATGTCCAGATCAGTCCTAATGTCCTAATGTCTCAGACCAGTCTGTAGCACTTTAAAATAATTTGACTGGTTTTGCTTTTCTTCTGTCACCAGTGACACCCTTAAGTAATGCACCATTAGTGTCTCTTATCCCAGTTGTGTATGTCTTAAAAATTGGCAGTGTGTTTTCACTCAAAGGTATCACATTCAATTTAAGTACAGGATTTAGAGTGTGCCAAGCCAAGTACTCTTTGCCAGCAATTTGACATCCTGAACAAATAAGGTTTGAATTCCTGCTCTGAAACAGGAAAAGGATCATTTAGTCTGTTTGAATATCATTTGGAGTAGGATAGTTTTGTTTTTTTGATACAACAGTAGTGTCAAGTGTTGATTCTGACAGATTTATTGAACTGATGGTTGTACATTAAACACACAATTTTAGACATAGCTTAAATATATATTCAGTATTGCTATGAAATCTAAATTATTAAAATACTCCATGATAGGTAGGTTATAAATGTGCCATAGAATAAATGATAGCCAAATGTTCTCAGGGCAGAGTTTTTCCAACGCAGCTATGACAGAGGTTAAGAACAAGGACCAAGGAGATCACACACAAAGGAGCAGGTCCACAGGGAGATGTAGGTATTTATTTGCCAATCTAGGCATAGAAGCAAAACCTCATATCCCTCACCCCTGCCTTCCAGCTTCCCTCCGTTTCAGCTATTGCCCATCTTTTGAGACATACTGTTTCAGTCAGTGAAATTTCCTGGGTGATTTAATTTCTGCAGCAGAAAGAATGGAATATTGACTGTAAACACTACCCTAAATAACCCTAATCTAAGCCTGTGTCTGTGGAGCAGTGGGACAGGAGAAAGATAGTCAAGTGAGAAGATGTCTTCTTGAATCTGAAAAAAGTGTAATTTTATTAATGTGGCAATTCAAGGTAATAAGCAATGCCACCTAAACAGGGTGATTCACTTCAAATAGAGCATTCCACCAACTGACTGTAGTGTTTCTGGTCTTAAAGATGACTGAGTTCACAGCTACCTTGAGTAGGTCTGTCAGGAATTCCACCAGGAGAGGATATGTGGATGCTCGTAGCATCCAACAAGGTGATAGACAAAATGGAAGAATCAGGGATCAAGTGCAGGGGACAGGACAAGCTGAGCCAGGCTCCTTTCCTAATGTTGCAAGTCTATCTAAGGGTGTCAGCTATAGGTTTACTGCCATGTGGGGATCTTTACATGTCCTGATTACTTGACTGTGATGATATAGATTTCAGAGAGAGGCAGAATATTTGTTTCTACACACACATACAAGGCTGTGATCCACTCTCGTCCTCATACTGTTTACTGAGACTCTGATATGGTTTACAGAAATCCTTGTGTGGCATGATAACATTTTCTGTATCTCATTTGGCAGACATAAACCCTTTTTATTCATGGTCATGCTGTGCCTTGTTCAGAAAAAAAAACCCCAAAAGTCATGCTTCTTTTTTAATCTTTATAGAGAGTTTTAGTTCTTATCTAGAATCTTAGAATCATAGAATGGTAGGGGTTGGAAGGGACCTTTAGAGATCATCTAGTCCAACCCCCCTGTAGAAGCAGGTCAACCTAGATCAGGTTGCATAGGAGCATGTCCAGGCAGGTCTTGAAGACCTCCAAGGAAGCAGACTCCACAACCCCCCTGGGCAGCCTGTGCCAGGGCTCCATCGCCCTCATGGTGAAATAGTTTTTTCTAATACTTAAGTGGAACATTTTGTGTTCCAGCTTCATCCCATTACCCCTTGTCCTGTTGCTAGCTACAATAGAATAAAGGGATGTCCCAACCTCCTGACACCCACCCTTTAGATATTTGTAAATATCCCCTCAGTCTTCTCTTTTCTAGACTAAACAGCCCCAGTTCCTGCAGCCTTTCCACATATGAAAGACGTTCCAGTCCCCTGATCATCTTGGTGGCCCTACGCTGGACTCTCTCCAGCACTTTCCTGTCCCTTTTGAGCTGAGGAGCTCAGAACTGGACACAATACTCCAGATGAGGCCTCACCAGGGCAGAGTAGAGGGGGAGCAGTACCTTCCTCGATCTGCTGGCCACACTCTTCTTGATGTATTTCAGGATGTCATTGGCCTTCTTGGCCACGAGGGCACGTTGCTGGCTCATATTTAGCTTATTATCAACCAGGACTCTCAGGTCTCCCTCTGCAGAGCTGCTCTCCAGCAGGTCAATCCCCAACCTGTACTGGTGCATGGGGTTGTTCCTTCACAAATGCAGGGCTCTGCACTTGTCCTTGTTGAACCTCATGAGGTTTCTCTCTGCCCAACTTTCAAGCTGGTCGAGATCCCACTGAATGGCAGCACAGCCTTCTGGGGAATCAGTCAGTCCTCCCAGTTTGGTGTCATCAGCCAACTTGCTGAGGGTACACTCTGTCCCCTCATCCAGGTCATTGATGAAGATGTTGAACAAGACTGGCCCCAGAATCGATCCCTGTGGAACTCCACTGGCCACAGGCCTCCAACTTGATTCTGTGTCCTTGATCACCACCCTCTGGGCTCTGTCATTCAGCCAGCTCTCGATCCACCTCACTGTCCACTCATCCAAGCCACACTGCTTGAGCTTTCTGATGAGGATGTTATGGGATTCAGTGTCAAAAGCGTTGCTGAAGTCAAGGTAGATGACATCTGCTGTTCTCCCCTCATCTAGCCTGCTGGTTATGCACTCATGGAAGGTTATCAGGTTGGTTAAACAAGATTTTCCCTTTGTGAAGCCATGTTGTCTCCCTCTGATAACCATCTTTTCCTTCATATATTCAGTGATAACATTCAGGATGAGTTGTTTCATCACTTTTCCAGGGATGGAGGTGAGGCTGACCAGTCTGTAGTTTCCTGGGTTATCCTTCCTACCCTTTTTGAAGACTGGTGTGACATTGGCCTTTCTCCAGTCCTCCAGCACCTCGCCTGTCCTCCATGATTGTTCAAAAATGATGGAGAGTGACTTAGCAATCACATCAGCCAGCTCCCTCAGCACTCTAGGATGCATCCCAACAGGACCTATCAGGATTACTATAATAATCGTAATAAGACAAATAACACCCCCTTCTGTTTGAGTTATGAGGCTTCTGGATTCATATCCCTCCCTCTCTGAGGCTGGAGATGCTGTGAAAAACATCTTCACCTGTGTCTAACTATGCATCTGTTGAGGTGAATGTGAGCTAAGGCAAGTCAGAGTGGAAGGCTTCAAAAGACCTCACCCAGGAAACACTAATTTATTTTAAAGACATGCTACAGATTCTACTGCTTTGGGATTTAGGTGAAGAAGCATTTGAATTTTTGTGTACCTTAGTTAATTAAGCTTATGTGTCTGATACTTGATTTAATTAAATCATGCAGTAGAAATTGACAGTACACTCAGACAAACTAAGTGCTCTCATAGTTTATAGAGAATCCAGAGAAAATTTCCCTAATTTCTATTCAGCCTGAAAGCACCTAACCACAAAATATTAAACAGAAATCACTAGATGTATGCTGTTAAAGATAAGCTGAAATACCGTACTTACCACAAACTCTGTGTAACCCGCTGTATATTGTCTAATTTTACTCTTTCTGCATTGTACTTATGATGACCCGGTCCTTTAGCTTACATAGATTCATTTGCATTAAGACAAAATACATGTAAGATATCCTCTGTTAAATAAAATTCCTTTATTGCTTCTTATTTGTAGTCATATGTGAAAAAAAAAATAATCACAGATAGAAAAGGAAAAAATACAATAATGTTACTAATTGTATTATGTTATTAATTGTACTTTTAGCAATTGTTAATTTGACAAATGAGTGTTTCGGGATCTATCTCTGGCTTTTGCTGTTGTGGATCTGTTGTACCATATGCTATTATTCAGGCTCACAGTGATAATGCAGAGCTCATTTTCTGTCTACTGATCAGTGTAACTTTCTGAATGTGTTTTGCACTATTGATAAAAATTATCCCTTTTTTTCCTGGGCTTTATAGCAACTAAAAGTGACCTCAGAAGCTGTCATTCTGCATTTCTGCTTGATGTTTATTTGGTCTATCACAAGCACAACAAAGGAAAGGCAGCTTTGATTTGCTGTATGTTGTGTAATGCAAACGTGAGTTACTGTACATCCCTTAATAGCCCATCATTAATTTCACTTGCATGCCATTTCCAGGTTTCATATATTGCTAGCTGTTGTGATAGTATGTAAAGCATCAGCTGCTGTTTCACAGCTTGGATTTTAAGGGGTCCACAAGGAGAGATCAAAAGCTGAAATTCTAATATTCCCTCTAATGGAAGAACTATTACCCAAACAAGCAAGATGTAGATTTCTTTCCTAGCAGAATGCTGCTATGGCATTCTTTTACTAATAGCCTTGCAACATTCAGGAGTCTGGCAATGTATGGTTTCCAGTTTTGAGAAACAAGTATTTATTTTATACTTATTCTTTTTAAAAAAAAGTGTAGTTCAGAAGCAAATTTACATGTATAAATTCTTACATATGCTTATTAGCTTAGTACAAAAAGCAATATTACTGACATTGGAAATTTGTATTAAACAGAGATTAAGCTTAAAGCCAGAACTGTATGACTCTGTGAGCAACTGACTTATGTAGAGAGCTAAAATCTGATAATTAGTAAAGTTATATATTGAGCTCAGTTTCTATACTAATTCTAATGCTCTTCCTAAAAGATGAAGTACTTTCAGGAATTGTCTTGGAGGAAATATGACTCTTTCATTTGACTCACATATTCAAACCTTCTTTCCTTTCTGCAAAATTCAAAAGTATTAAGTAGCCCAAATGAAAATAGGAAAATTGACATATTAGAAGAATCTAACCTTTTATTCTCTAAAAGACTGCTTTGTAAAGAAAGCTATCAAGATATTTGTTCTCTAAAAGAAAATCAAAGAGAAGTGTTGGAGAGAAGAAAAATTTATTTAGAATTACCATCCCTGAAAATAAGATAATGTATTATTATGGTTTGATCAAAACAAAATCTCATTTATTTTCTTTCATGGTTGAAGATACAGACTCTAGTTCTTGAAGAAATGCCTGAGAGTTTTTAATTCATCATCATCACTTTTCACATTCTGAGCTAAAGATAAGCGTAGAGATAAACATGAGACTGCTACTATGAGACCCGTCATATAAAATTTGATTCCATGTATATGCATTTGATGTCTTTTAGGAAAAGACCACACAGAGTTTCACGTGTGTGGTTAAGATTGGTATTTCAGGTATCTATTCCTCAAAAAACAATAGGAATCTTTGCAGAGTTCTGTCCTTTAGAAGGACAGTTGTTTAACACACAGAAACTGTCATGAAGAACTGATTACCAACAAGGTGGATTAGCATCTCCTGAAACTCATTTTTCAGAAGATAGATGACAAGTACAGCTATTCACAGAGTAGAAGAAAAGAAATAAAAACAAGTGCCGAGAAGAAAGGAAATTACTAGGGGGAAAAATAGAGGTGTAAGACGGTTAAAAAACACACTTTGTACAGCCACTTACTGTATAAATATTATTCTTTTTGTTAAATTATTGTTTCCTCTGTTATCGCAGCTTGAAGTTGCTTTAAATCTCTTCACCTTGTTGAAACCATCTCAAAGTCTCTATCTATTCTGGAACAGTGGAATGGAGGGTAACGGGCTTTTAACTTAATCATGATAGAGCCCAGGGAAATTAAGGAGCTTGACACTAGACTAAAGATATAGCTTTCCTTATTACATTAGGTATGTAGATAGCTGCTTTTCCTTGTCTGTAACACAGATTTTCTCTTGACATTTTTCTATAGAGGTCTTCCTTGTAAAAGGATCAGTTTTCCCCCAGAAACTTTGCTATAAAATGATTCATTTTCAAAAAATCGCAAAGTTGAAAAAAAAAAAATCCAAGTTGCAAATTTCATGCAAAACTCTGGGTCTTTTTAGCTTTTAAACTTGATGCACAGGGGAATGTATGTGATGGGATAGAAATCTGGGTCACAGCATGAAATTCCTGTTTTTGTATTCATAAAAAACAAACTCCACATATCGAAGGAGGTGTGAAGTAGTAAAAAAGAAAAAGAGAAAAGCAATCTAAAATGTTCTCAGCTCTTGAAATTTCTCAAAAACATAGAGATCTTTTAAGACATGATATAGTTTCCTCTGACCATTATTGAAACAAAAATGTTCACTGCTGTAGTAATAACTGTTCTAAACTTCACTTCCAAAGATGAATTATTGTAGAGTTTTCCAGTATTTTGTTCTATCAAAAAATGGTCCTGGGCATTGTGCTTTTGAGAGTAAGTGGGTACTAATTTATATAGCAAAGCAGGACACAGATACTGAATACATCCTTCTCTGCCCATATGTGATCAAGAGCTGCAGAGATGTTGTTATGCAAACAAATCCTTTTAGGTAACATAATGTTATCCTGATAACCTTAAACCTTTGAAGTGTCTTATCTCAGTACGATGACTAAAGAACAAAATCTTTAGGTATATACCTCTTTTAAAGACAACATGTCTTCTTCATAGAAGACAAAAATTTGGACCAATTACAGTGTAATCTGAATCTACAGAGTGGACTGTTTGATTTATTTTCATTTACAGGATGACAATGTCTACCAGGTTAGTTCAAGATCTCACACTATGGAATAAACCTTTGATTTCAAAATGAGCCTACATGCTATAGATGGAGCTAAAAATGTCAGTTTTGGACTAATCAGTTCAATCTGAGAATGACTGGTAAATAAGATATAGCTCTTAAGGAAAACATACTCCAAGACCACCATTTATAGTGGTAAAAATTGTGACTCTTAGGCAGTAGCAGGGAGATGATTTTTTCTAATGCAATTCTGTCACAGAAAGACAAGGAAATACAGGGTGATTTGAAGAAGAACATTCCAGTAATTACATGAAGTGCTGTTCTGCTGCTCTGGGGTTTTTTTTTGTATTAAAAAATTACCTAATAATGACCTAAAAATAACTGAATAATGGGCAGAAAAGTGTAGTTTTAAATTGCTTGCAAGAGAAAGAGTAAAAACAAGGGAAAATAGTTGCCACTAAAGCTCATCGGTTCTCAATTGTTTTTTACAGCTTGCTAAGCTCACTCATGCCTTGTGACAAGGCTGATTTTGAATTTGCATCCAAGGAATGAATAACATCAGGGAAGGTTCTACATAAACCTCTTTGCAACTTTCTTTATGCACACATTTGTTGTGGCAGGACACAAGTAGTATCAGCTGTCATGGGACAAATCAAATGGGTTTCCAGGGATCAAGAAAAAGGGCAGATCTTTTCATCTTAGTAAAGATTCACTATACTCAGCTCATTTAGGACCTTTTTTCAAAATGACCTCCTCAAAAACCTGAAAATTACTATAGGTGGTTAGTAACAGAAAGAAAGACTTTTTTTCCTGTCTGGTGGCCATAGATATTTATATTTGCTGGGGAGAGATGGGTCAATTTCTTATGTGTTCTCCCCAGATTAAACTTTTCCCCAAAAGGGGATAATACCATGCTTTAATGTCACTAAAGGGAAACACTATCTCCAGTAGTTCAGGAAAGAATTGCATCTTCATAAACCTCTGTCTTTGGGTGGAGTCTGCGCCCTAATAACATAATTGCACCCTCATTGTTTTCATGTTAATACACCTCTCTTAATAATGAAACATCAGTAGCGTTCCAACTGAATGTGCTAACCCCTGAGAAACACAACTCCTCTCTACTATAGTACAGTCAGATAGGAAAAAAAAAAAAGATTCATTGATAAAAGCCACATGTTTACCCAATGGCAGAATGGTTAGATGTTGATACTGGTTCACAAAAGCAGTGTATGATGATCTACAGATTAATTATACATTTGGATTGCCAGAGAGAGAATGTCAGCATTTGCTGGAATTTGCATGAATGCTGATTTAGGCTTCAAAACAGCACTTATGCTCATGCTAAACTTGAAGCACCTCCTTTAGTCCTTAGTAAAAAGTCAGGACCTAAATTACATGGTGTATTTCATTTGGAACTAATAAAATGTAAGTATAAAAAGGGATAATTTGAGTCAGTTTATTATACAGTATTTGACCCTATCTACGCTACTAAAACTTCACATTTTTTCTCCAGTGGTGCCGTATGGGAAGATAAGATTGCAATTGTGCCCCAAGAGCATGACAGAAGTCCTCATAATTGTTTCTTCAGTCTTTTTTTACACTGCTTTCCAAAATGATGCTGCCATATGTGCTGTTATATTTAAGCAGCAGATGCTGTGAACTCACTAAGTTGAAGAATGCTGAAGTATGATACCATTTGAAAACAGGTTTTCTAGGGAAAGTCACTTCTTGCAAGGCTTTGGATTTATTTCAGGCATTTCATTACTAATTACAAAAGGCCATATAGAATGTGTTTATGCCACTTATTGGTTCTGTCTTGGGGCACCTAATATATGGGCTATCTGGCTTTTACACTATATTGCTCTTCCCACAGCTACAAAGCTGCAATAATCTCTATTTGCAACAACACTAATGATTTAAATTTGAAAAGGAGCTGGAAATGAGTCTTGATTTCCACTTTTTATCCAGAGTTGGAGCTAAAGATGATATTGCACCATATAACAAGCTCATAGTACCAGGCTATGCATTAGCTAAATGTGAGTGTTATGAATATAATGTTAGAAAATTCTATTACTTTAGTTTTCATTGACAATTGACTTTCTAATCATTCTCATGCTTGAAAATTAAGCAAGGCAACTCACAGACTACTCTGAAATATGTCGAGTGGTAGACTTGCTGGACTCGTGGAGAGTCAAATCAGTTCCCATCGGTTACTTGGGCTACAAACTGAAATGGGATGCAATAGAGATATGGAGGAAAAGGTGGCCCAGGGGAACATTTCTAATTTAGAATTTGCTTCATGACAGTTATTTTAGAATAACAGCATCTGCAAAGTGAACTAAATAGAAGCATTCTTCTAGCACTGACGACTTGAGTCAGTTTAATTTCATGTGTAACTTCACAGACTGAAATACTGGGCTCTGTAAAGCAGTTCTTTACCACACATGGCCATCTCCCAGTAACTGTAAGTAGGGTAAGTTTCCACCACGTCTTGTATTAGTCTACAACAATCCTTGCAACTTAGGGGAAAGAGACTCTGATTTTGAAAGAAAGGAATTGTCCATTGACAAGAGACATCTGAGAACTGGAAGATCTTGTGCTTTCCTTGCATCTTGCACACATAGGTAATGTACAGAGTGGTTTGGGTCTTATATTAGAAAGACTCTTTCACTGAGAGGATTGTGAGACACTGTCACAGGCTGCCCAGGGAGGTGGTGGAGTCACCATTCCTGGAGATATTCAAAAGCTGTGTAGCTGAGATGCTGAAGAAAGTGATTTAGTGGTGGGCTTGGCAGTGTGAGGTTAGTGGTTAGACTTGGTGGTCTTAGAGGTCTTTTCCAACCAAAATGATTCTGTGATTCTGCTTGCAACACTGACTAATGCTCCCATCAAATGTATCACTGGAAGAATAAGTCTATCTTTCCCATAGTCAATTTACTTTTTTTTTCATAAGTGTATTTGTTATAAATGACAATATTTTGGCAGTGGCAAGGGCTGTGGGCATGGTCTCTATGGTAAGAGACCAAGGTCTGCTTTGTGTGAGATACAACCAGTATTTCCAAAACAGAACGACTGCAGGACATAGCTGAGACCACCAGCAGAGTTGGTTGTGCCTTTCTGAAAATGTATGTCAGGAAGCACAGAAAACATCAGGGGCAGAAGAGAAAGGAACAAAACAATGAAAAAGAATGGAGGGAACATCAAAGTCAGAGGAGGGAGTGCTCCATGGCAAAGTAGGTATACAACTGAAGGGATCATGGCCTGAAGAAAGCTCACAGGAGTGTTTTTTCCCAAGACAGTACTTGGTAAGTGATTTTTCTTTACCTTTACTTTGGTCTTTACTTTGATCCACGAAATTTTTCACTCTTCTTCTACTTTCTGCTTCATCCAGCTGGGAGGGAGGAGAAAGGAGCAAGTGAGCATCTGGGTGGGTGCTTGGGTGCTAGCTAGGGTGAATTCAACACAGCAAGGAATTTTGTGACCCTTTTTCCCTCATATCCCTTTCCTTCCCTCACTCTTCTACTAATTTTTTTTTTTTAAACTTTCACTCTTTCATCTTACTTTCTTTCCTTTTAAAACCATTTGAGTGGAAGAAGTGTATCAAATATAGTTTACATGAAAGAAATTTGCTGTTCTTGAAATTAGTTCTTGCTTCTATGAGTACAAGAAATATTACGAAACTACTCTTATTGCAGGTGCTTCCAAAAGTAAGATATTGGCATCCAGATCACATTGCTCAAAGCGGTATTCTAACCAAACCGCCAGCACTGGAATGAAAAATGTATCTGTTTCAAAGAGTTGTCAGAGCAACACACTCAGCATATTTGTCACCTAGAAATCATATACGTGGACTTGTATTTTATGCCTTTCCCTAGTTTACTTCCTCTCTTAATCTTTTTCCCTCTTCATTCATCTGCCATTTTTGAGGTAACACATTCATTTTTATTAAATATCTATTGACTCATCCTTCTTTTGTTGCTGATCTCTGCAGCTCTCCTACAGCATTGCCAATATACTGACTTGGGCTGCTGGATCGAGCTGTTTGTAGAGGAAGGATTAAGCTGTAAAATTGGGATTTAGATTTTTACAAGTTCAAGGGAGGATGACTCCCATTTGCAGTTTGGCTTTGCGTCCCTCCATTAAAAGGAACTGGGCTTAGAATGAAGTTAGGGATGTTTTCTTAACACTGTCAGTAAAGTTTCCAAAGAATGCCTCATTCAAAACCCCCTCATTTTTCTAAAAAATAGATTACATGAATATATGAGAAAAGTTATAAGAATACTGGGTTTTTCAGTATTTCTGATTTCTGAACAGACTGTCTGAAGCAGCTGAAACACTTGTATGGTTTTTCTTTTCTTTCTAAACCTAACAAAAGAGCTGTGCTAGTAAATGACAAAATCCAGATAGAGTGTGGGAGCAGCAGGATCCCAAATTAAACAACTGGGAGGTTGATAAATGCTTCCAGTAGCAGATTTAACTACAGATGGAATCGTTTGACCATTCGACACGCCACAGTCCACTTGTTGGGGGCTTCCGACCATCTCTCTGCAACATTAACTTCACAAAAACTTCCATCAAAGAGCCCCCATCAGAGCCACAGCACCTTTTTTAGAGCATTTTTAAACAGCAGAAATAAACATGAAAAGATTCTGCCCTTACTTCCCTGACATTTCTCTGACAGTAAATTAGAATCAGATGGGAGGTGTTATTATTTCCAGAAAGATTATCATGCAAATTAATTCCTTTACAATAACTGTTTTAAACAAATCTTTTAAAAAATATACATTCAGCTAATAAATTCAGAGACATAGAGAAGTTTTGTTCAACGTTGATGTATCTCAATTTATATTCCTGTCCTTGGCCAGAAATTGTTCTTCACTGGCCAGCACTTTTAACAAGGAGTTTATTAATATTCTAGAAACCTGATAATTTTGTTCTTAATATTTTTTTTTTTACCTTTCCAGACTGGTTAGTTGGGGTTGTTTTTTAAGTACTACACTGATGTTCCTCACTTTGAAGTGACAAAATAATTGCATATCTGGCCTTAGGAAAATAAATCTGCAAGAAACTGAAGTTTTTTACTTCCAAGAATCTCTAAGAATTGGAAGTGAAGTAATTTTAAGACAGTTTTTGAAAAACAGACTTTCAGGCATAAACAGGTGGTTCCCTTCATGCTAGTGAACACCAATTGTTAGTGCTCTCCAGAGAATCTGTTTATTGAGAAGGTGCTTTAACAGGATGTAGATTTTGTGATCTTGAAATTTAAGAAATAAGAGATTGAGTAGATGTGGTTGAATGTAAGTAGAGATATGAGAGAACTGAGATGTGTACATATATGGAAGATGCTATTAATGTATTAGTATTCACAATTGGTTTCCCCAATAACATAGCTACCTACATGATATAATTACTAAAGAAAACAAAAGTATACCTTTTTTCCTTTGATGTCTGTGTTCTCGACAGTAGTAGAGTTAGGACCGTCTGCTGCTCCTCTTCTCTGTGATTTTTTCAGAATTTGACTCCAAAAGCGCCTGAGAAAGTGCAGGACGGTGACACAGAGAACAGTTGTATTACCTTCTGAGTTATTTGAACTTGCTGTACTGTAAGCAATAATGATGTTTTAGAGTGGTGAAAATCAGAGATATTTCATCTTTTCTCTTAATTTCTAGTGCTCTGGAAATTTTCTCAGGATCTATTGACATTGCAACTAATTCTAGTTGGGAGATTAGTTTGTGGTTATAAGGGTCTTGAGTTATAACTAACCACCTAAACATAGAGCTCTTATTCTATCTTTTGTATTTCTATGCTGTTGTATTCACTAACATGCTATCTGATATTCGCCCGTGCATTGCACACACATACAAAGACTTGGTGCTTACTTAGAAATGCTTATGATCTAAATACAGAAGCAGAGACTCAGAGGTCCTCAGAATTTAAAATGAAATTACAAATATTTGTATTCACATATTTTTATATTTTCTACTGTAAATTTATTTTGAATTGTTCCAACTATAACATAAAAATAAATGATATTGTAGTATTACAAGTCTCCTTCATGTTACCTCCTTTCTATTCATATTACATATCTTGTTTTCTAAAATATATTGAGCTATAAACTCACTATCTGTATTCCTATAGTGAAGATACCTCTTGATACCTAGCTTACTCACAGCTGGTCTTCTGTAGGTGTTCTCTTTCAGGTTTCTGTCCTTATATTAAGAGTCAGATCCTTATTGCCACTCTCTGTGGCTGATGAGAAAAGCTGTAGGTGCAGAGATGTAGGCTTAGTGCTCCTGCTGAAGAGCCAGGTGTTTAGCTATGCACAGATCATATTTGGTGCATAGGGCACTGCTCCCTATCAAGCACTGCCATGTCCATATCAACTATGATATATGTTTTCGAAAATTTTGGCACTGATAACTGACAGAAAGTGGTGGCAGAAAATGTCATTGTATTGTTTCACCAGTGTTAGAAGGATGAACTTCCTGAAGATGGTTATACCTCAGAGCTACTGAGTTTCTTTGATATGAGGCTCCCAATGTACATTATGAACACAATGAATGTTATGAATAGCTATAAATTATTTATCACAGTTAAAGGTTTGCTGGGATGCTAATTTTACAAACATGAAGCAAAAAAAGCCCAAAGATTATGCTCGGTCTATTTAAGAATGATTTTGGTCATCTTTCTATCATCTTGAACAACATTTCAACTCCTAAATACTTAATTAGGTTTTCTTTCTGTTTTGAAAGACTCAGGATCATGGGGGACAGGTTGTCCATGGCAGAAATAAGAAAAATATCCAGATCTCATGTTTGGTATTCTTATCCTTTGGCCACAAGAAATAATCTCCCCACCTATATTTAGCCAGCACTGAGGTAAAACTTTGTGTCCCCCATAAAGAAAAATAAACCAGAAGTATCTATCAAAGAAATAGAAATATTCTTAAGATATTTTCTACTAGTTATTTGTTTGAATGTCCTTCCGATGGGTGACTTTGCTTTTGCCAGTGACACTGAAAGAGCCAAAAGAAACATATGTCATGAAAAGTACCTTTAGCAAAACATAGACATGGATAGGTAATACTTTAAAACAGGATGGCCAATGATTAGCAATTCATTTGGTATTCATTGTGATAACATTAATTGTGATGAATAGTTACATTTAGCATCACTTGTAATTTTGTGGAAAGAATGTTTTTGATGGCTTTGTAAAAAGGAAAATCCTCCACTTTTATATTTTTTTCCATTCTGTGTTATCTTCTCCATGTCAGAAAATAGTTCATTTAGCAGGAAAGTCTAAGAGAAAACTGCAAGTTGTGCAACAATGCTTTAAAATTTTAAATCCTTCTGGTGTTATTATCACCCTTAAGTAAATTTTCGCTCAGATCGTGCTTTGAAACTTTCCTCTTTTTTTATAGTAATTGAAAAATTTCTAAACTGCTTGGTCCTTTCTGCTGGTTCATCACTCTCCTATTCAGTTAAATACACTGCAGAAGTGAAAAAATATACCTTTTGCTTGTAAGCTGTAAACAGTCAGTAGATTGTGTTCTGTTGATTACAGGCAGTTTATATTGGCTCGACTGGATTTTAGCTGTCAGCACATAAAGAGAGAAATGGACAAAAGAGTCTCTGAGAGCAGATGTTGACACTGGAAGCTCAAATTCTGGGATCCTCAGCCTGTGGCTGTGGAAGCCCAGCTGGGAGAAAGAGACAGGCTGCATTCATAGGGCCTCTCTGGGATCCCTGCCCCATGCAGGTATCCAGCCATTGAGAGACAGGAAGATGAAAGGCTGCTTCACAGATGTCACCTGCTGAGGGTTCAGCAGCCTGTCCAGAAATGTCATGTTTGGCAGCTGGTAGAGGATCCCTCCCACTAGCCCTGGCGCACAGATTCTCACAGTATTCCGGGAAAGATGCTTGCACAGGGGCTTCCTAATGAGTCAACATTAAAGGGAATTTTTGGCTTCTGGCTCTAACAGCACATTGACATTAACCTAGCTGTCCATTCATTACACACTTCTACTGAAGATCAGTCACTCTAACAAAATGAATTTTAGCATAAGCACCAAGCCAAATTACCCTGGAAAATTATCGAGATGGTTATCGCTTTTCATTCTATTAAACTGATTCTATGTTTCTTTGTTTCTGTGTAAGTTTCCAAAACTACTCTAAATTGCACTGATACAGACACAGCGGAGGCACTTGGCCTCAAAAGAAGCAAAAACTGCAAAATTCCAGAGGATATATGACACTCAAACATGGCACACAGAAACTCCTGGGTCCTATTATTTGCTTGGGTAATAATACGCTACCTCATCAGAATATACATTTAGAACATCAGTAGAAAAGATCAAAGAGCATTGGTAAGAAGATGAAAAAAGAAAGGCTAAAAGAATTTGTCAGAAAGATGCTAAAATCTAAGTAGAATGGTGTTAAAGTGAAGTAGAAAAAGGTTATTGCTTAAATTGATTGGAAGGGTTTAGTGTTTGCCTTTTTTCTCACCTATGCCCTCAGGTCAAAGCAAATGGCACATGCTTTGTCCTTTGCCTTTTGGTCTGCCTTGAAAGGACAAAGTATCCTTTTCCATACTGTATACAGGCTCAGAGAATGGTACGACCTGATTTCACTCTCATAAATCAATTACATTCTTAGAAATACCTCTGATTATTACTTAAATGTATGGGATCTGAGATTGGCATTTGGATGACCAGCAATGGAAAAAAAATTACTCAGAATAGATGAATTTCTGATTCTTTTGTCTTCATTTTTTTTTCCTTCTCTTCATTCTCTGTGTAATGTACTAATAATCACAGCAATGCTTTTAACAAGTGAGATTTTTGCTATAGAGTCTATATAGTAGTGTATTGCCTTTTAATAAATAATATTCAAAGGTACCAAAACGCCACTAAATCCCAGGAGAGGACATTCATCTACATTTTTTCACAGCTATAGTTTAGGTTATTGTTTTTGATCCTTCCCAAGGCTGCTGCTTGCACATCAGACTAGAACAGGCAATTCTCCTCAAGATTTATGGCATGAAAGGTTTGCCTGAAGATACTAAGATGAGAAATTTGTTCAGTAGTTACATGAAATGGTCAAAACTAAAATAACTTTTAGTGTTAATTCCATTTTTGACTGTGGTGAGTGAAACTTCAAAGTGTTAGGGTCATCTTAACATTTTGGTCATTGTTTTGCAAAAAGTGAGGAGAAAAATTAATGACTGAAAGAGTAGAAGAGGGATTAACAGAAGGAAATCAACACATGTTGAACAACATGATCCTAAAAAAATTGTCAGTATTTATCAATTAGAGAAGCTTATTGTGAAAAGATCTTGAGCTTGGAATGGCCCACTGATGTCAACAAAAGTACTGGTAATTAAACTTACTGATAAGTCTCAAACTGAAGTGTAATTATTTCCTGCTTTTAAAAGGGACTGGAAAGATATTCCATTCTGTAGCAGTCCAAATTGAGATATCTCAAAATCTCCTGATTTTTAAAACCTAAAAGGATTAGCATTTTTTTGAAAATTGGATTTTTAATGCGAAAATCTGACTAAGGCAAAACTGTAGTTGCAGTGATGCTCATAACTTTAGGACATGTAAAGAAGAAATAAAAGGACTTATTGGACAAAACCAGAAGAAAATCCTTAGATCTTAGCACTTTTTAGTGGTTTTAGTGCTTTTCATACAGAATCACAGAATGGTAGGAGTTAGAAGGGACCTTTAGAGATCATCTAGTCCAATCAGGATGCACAGAAACGTGTCCAGGTAGGGTTTAAAAACCTCCAGAGGACACTCCACACCCTCCTTGGGTGCCAGGGTTCCATCACCCTCACAGTGAAATACTTTTTCCTTATGTTTAAATGATTTTTTTTTTTTTGTGTTCCAGCTTCTTCCCATTACCTATCCTGTCACTGGATACAAGAGAAAATAGTGATGCTCCAACCTCCTGACAGCCACCATTTAGATATTTGTAAATAATAATGAGATCCGTTTGCAATCTCCTTTTCTCTAGACTAAGCAGCCCCAGTTCCCGCAGCCTTTCCTCATAAGAAAGATGCTCCAGTCCCCTGATCATCTTGGTGGCCCTGCACTGGACTCTCTCCGGAAGTTCCCTGTCCCTCTTGAGCTGGGGAGCCCAGAACTGGATGCAGGACTCCAGATGAGGCCTCACCAGGGCAGAGTAGAGAAGGAGAAGAACCTCTCTTGACCTTCTGGCCACACTCTTTTTGATGTATTTCAGGATGCCATTGGCCTTCTTGGCTACAAGCACACATTGATGACTCATGTTTAGTTTGTTATCAACCAGGACTCCCAGGTCTCTCTCTGCAGAGCTGCTCTCCAGCAGGTCAATCCTCAGCCTTTGAAACTTAGGGAAATGTAATTTTCTCTTTAGGAGACATTAATGAGCTGACCCATGGAATACTAAACATACATATCAGTCATTTTTTGTGTTTATAAAGGTAATATTTTATTTTAAATACAGTATTATATTCTCTACCACCAAGTTAGACTTCCATCTAGTTGAGAGGGAGTTTTTAATTAAAGAACATAAAATTTAAATGGTTCAGAAAATGTCAACATGGGTTCCTATTTTCAGCCCAACACAGATGATCGAATGAGAGGGCATAAATGAAAATTAAAGAAAAAACAAATTCAGAACAGATGTCAGGAAGCATTTTTTTCAAGCAGCGAATCATAAATGTGTGGAACAGCTTACTAGGCAAGATAGTTAAGCCAAAAACACGGAGGTCATTAAAGAAACAATTAGAAGACATCATGGTGTAGATGGAAAAGGGAATGAGACACGTGAGCCAAACAACCTCTACTAGCTCCAAGAGTGTCTCGTTCTCAAGAAATCTGAACACTGGTAGATGTATTTAGGGTAACTGCTTCAGGGTAGCTGCTTTAGAATAGCTGCTAGATAGAAATCCAAACAGCCCTCTCTCTCTCTCTTCCTTCTCTCTCTCTTGTTTTCTGAAGGTACCCTAACACAACTTTCAGGACTTTCATCAAAGTAATTTCAGTGACAGGAATGTGTGCATTAAATAGACATTACAGGTGCCAGCAAAACCTTTGAAACATTTCCTATGAGAAGGCTTCTTATTGTCAGTAAACAACTTTGTCAGCGTAGAGCAAAGAAGCCTTCTACAAAGAACATTTTTGATGCTCTTTCTTGTGACTATTAATGTCATAAACAAACATTCAATAGCACATATAATACTGTCAAAGGTGGCATAGTAGAACTACTTAAAAGAGAAAGGCAGGTCTTACAAGTCAGGACAGTGCACCTGGCAAGTCTTACAGCAGAAACAGATGTTGAGTCTTGCTGTTCTGTCAGAACAGGGCAACCAGAAGGTCTGGCTTAGGTGACGACAGATAATGGAGAAGAATTTGGTTTACTACCAATCACCTATAGTTATGAATGGAAAAGAGGACAAACAAATGGCCTCTGTTTGTTCAAGATTATTTTGAAAGAAAATGGAAGATCTGAAGTGATAATTATATCTAAAAAGCAACAGATGTTAAAACAACAAGATGCTTTATAAACAAGTACAGGCTAGAAATGAACTAAAGCAGAATTATTGCACTATGCCAGCTGACCGCAATTATTTCCAGCTTATGATATTTCAATAACCTGTTAAATTCTAAATATATAGGAACTGATTCACATTTTCACTTTACAAATCTAGAAAAAATTCTTTAAAGTGATAGTGCTTCATGAGTGAAAGATGATTTAAGACATTCAGAGACCCAGCTCATGCCTGGTGAAAAAAAGGTCTCTCATGTTGATTTGTGTTTTACAAACTGAAAACTACATCTTGCAACGTTCTTGATATAGGTGAACTGATACAAAATGATAATAATTAATACCAGATCACAGAAAAGATTAGGTCCTGTAGGCCTGTTGAGATTGTGATTACATGATGCAGAATTTGAACAATTAACAGTAATAAATGCCTGGCTTCAGATCCGTTCTCTTCAATGCACTGTCCACATGTGAGGCAGGTGTTTGAGCTCCCATGGAGGATGGAGTGCTTGTGATCTGAACAATAAGGGCAATGCAGCCTAAATAGCAATTTAGACAATGAAGTGCTAAAAACCATTCAGCTCCCTGTAAAGTAGATGGTCATGTCTAGTGAACTGAATGGTTATTTAGGAACAGCGGCAACATAAATCACAGTGGCTGTTTGAGAAAACCCTTTGTGTGGATACTATTATTTTCATTTGCCTTAATCCATTTAGGAAGTGGTTAAATATGAAATACATTGATCCTTCCCCATGACCCTCAGACCCATTGGATGAAAAGTTCCTGTCTACGTTTAAGATCTCTATAACTGATTTAGCTGCCATAAGCTTCCTTTGTCATGGAGAGAAATTGGCCCCTCTAAAGGCCAAGGTTTCATCTCAGTCTAAAGGACATCAGATCAATCACACTGTAAAAGTGTCCATTTCCCTCTACTAAAGAGATACAAAGGGAGCTTAGGGTGACTAGGCTGGTGTTGAAATCTAATTAATTCTGGTCATAATGTTGAGTTCTCACCTTGCTACAAACACTCTTTTGATCAATATACACATGTAAGATCGTTAGTTCCTTAAAAAAGCTCTTTACTATTGCTTCTTGCAAGAAGGTAGAAAGATAGGGAATAAAAGTCTCAATTGAATGATTATCTTCCCCTCTCAATAAGAGAACAAGAAGAGCTAAGAGAAGCCAACATACAGATCTTACCTCTGGCTATATGGAGTCCAAGCAGTATTTCAACAAGATTTATTTCTGTAAAGAACTTCAGGACAAAGCTAAAAAAAACACATTTTTACTTAGTTCTAGAATGTATCTGTGTCTAGTCTTCTTAAATTGTACACAATGTTTGAACACAATTGAAGTGATGTCCTGAAAAGCACTTTTCTTACTTTGTTTGAACTTCCCCTGTTTATAGATGAGAAAGTATTATGAATCTTAAAAACTGAGATATTATTTGGAAGCCAAATAGCATGTAAGAATGAGAAGCCTCCCAATCTATTCCTGAGACAGGGAACTCCTGGAGAGTCCAATGGAGGGCTACCAAGACAGTCAGGGAATTGGAACATCTTTCCTACAAGGAAAGGCTGCAAAACCTGGGGCTGTTCAGCCTAGAATAAAGAAGACTAAGGGAGGACCTCATCAACACTTATAAATACCTAAAGGATGTCAGGAGGATGGAGTGACAATTTTTTCTGTAGTGTCCAGGACAAGGGGTAATGGACACAAGCTGGAATACAAAACACACTTAAACACATGGAAAATCTTACTCCCTGTTCAGGTGAGGGAGCCTTGGTGCAGGCTGCCCAGGGAAAGTGTGGAGACTCCTTCTCTGGAGGTTTTCAAACACCTCCTTGATGTGTTCCTGTGCACCCTGATCAAGGTGAATCTACTTTAGCAGGGGAATTGGACTGGATGATCTCTAAAGATCCCTTCCAACCCCTACCATTCTGTGATTCTGTGATCTGGAAAAAAAATGTGCAAGGTGGTGTCTAGATTACACCAATGCTCAGCAGAGACAGATGGGCTACCTCATAGAAATGCTCTCCTTCTTTTTGACACTTAAGCTTAGGGCAGGACAAATTGTCTTCTAGAGGTGTCTGCATCAGTCTGAATACATAGGAAATCCAGACAATCAGTTTGTGTTGGAAACTTAACTTTCAGATGACTGCAAGTAAATGAGGATGAATTGTGGCTACAAAGCCAAGTTGATTACAGCTGTCTGCAGCTGGAGGCCTGCACATGGAGAGTGAATGCAGGCAGCACCATGAGATACTCATATTAAAAAAAAAAAAAAAAAAATCAGAAGGAAAGCAGATATATACACATATACAGTCAGACATGTCTTAATTGGGCTCAGGTACTTTCACGTATGTTGACAAATTTTGCGTAATCACATACAATATATAATAAACCAGAAATGCCTCAGATAGAGGAATTAGCAAAACAGGTTTACAATTGTGTTTAGGTGGGTAAGAAAATGCTCACCAAGGTTCATCACATGAGATGCCAGACCTACTGTGAGTTAGTGATTCTAGACACTGTGGAAGTTTAATAAAACAGAGAGTAAATTGGCTTATGCTATTGGAGCTGTGCTTTTGGCTACACGGCTGAGCATTTGTTTTGGAAGCTGGAGACTCTGGTTTTGGTCCCAGTGTTAATTAATTGTACCATGCATTTACACTGCAGTTCACTAAGGAAGGTGTAAGACAGTGTCAGGTTGTGGATTATATAAACATTACTGATTCGTCCAAAGGGCTTTAGCGGTCAGGTAATGACCAGCTGGAGCAGTTAAGGGCTGCAGATAAAGCCAATTGTTCTGGATTTGTGAAGGACCTCCAAGTAACTCTGCTGCTTTTGGCCTATTTTGTTTGGGTTTTTTTTTTTTTTGTAATTTGATTTTTTTTTTTGAATGTTTTAAAAATCAAAATCTTAATGTTATTATACTGATGCTTTGCCAGCACACTGTTCAGTGGCTGTAGTCTGCTCATCCTTACTATATCTTAATGTGAAATTGTTCTGTTCAAAGCAATGCAAAAGCAAAGCCTTATGCGCAAATTACCTTAAAATTAGATGTTTCTCTGTGGAAGGAAGATGTCAACTTTCCCTCTGAAAGGTAAATTGAGAAAAGTAGTTTCTGAGTGGAAAATCAGAAAAAATCTGTCTCTCCAATTACTGGGTAGCTGTTCAGATCTGTGGAGCTATTAGTGTCATCTCATATCGTGCTTTAAGGCTTGATTGACTTTCTAGAGAAGGTAACCCACTCCACTCCTCACACCACACTCAGAACAGCACAGACTTCACAAGCTGTATGAGCAAAGGATGCTCCATTAGATGCACAAAGACTCCTGTCTGGGCAGTGGGGAGTAGGGCTGGGGCTGTGCTGAACGCCAGCACATGGCCTGCACAGCTATGCTTGCTAACCACTGGTGGTGGTGGAGCCAAGACCACTGCATCTACTCCCCAGTTTGAAAGGGAATTTAACAGGCCTGCAGTTGTTTTTATTCCTGTATGGCTGGAATCAGGGAAAAGAGTAGACATTAGAGTAGTATATAGATGTTTTTAGAGTCCTGAAACTACCCTAATGTCTTTAGATGGGTATATACTGCTTAACACATTAGAGTTCAAACTTCTTCCTCTTCCTTTTATATAACTGAATCGAGAAGACTATGTTCAATAGGAGGACTTTGGAGAGCAAGTTGCTAGTGAACTCTATTAAGAAAAAAACTCTATGAACATGAGAAAGACAAAGCAGTACAGAGTTCTACTGTGAGATCTTCCATAGAATAACCAAGGGCTGAGGGAGACCTCTTTCACATGCTTGGTTGCCTCAGGCTGCTTGCACAGTCACAGTATCTTTTGGAAGACCAAATTGTCTAGTTTGGCTTCTACTCGAAATAGGAATCTGCGGAGAACTTGTCTGTCTCCTCAGATTGCATAGGGAGCTTCACGGTCTTCTGCTGACAAATTCAACTTTATATGTGCTCAAGCCCAGTGGAAGCAAGTCCAGATGAAAGCTGAATGTGAGACATTCATAGTGAGAAAAGAAGATATCTACAGGGAATAAGGAAACGATCAGAATTGAAAGACTGATGAAAAAGGAAAGAAAAGGATACAGAAACATGATAGGAGAAGGAGCTGCAGATGGAGATGGAAGTGTCTTGACATAGAAAGTTCTAAAAAACCCCTCTATTATTGTTTTAATGCTAATTTTCTATTTTGTCATAAACTAGGAGATTCTGTGAACCAGAACTGAAGAACATTTCTTCCATCTCTTGCTTCTCTCTTAAGTTTCAGCTACTGTTAGCTGTAAGCAGTAAGTAGGTAACTGGTACTTTTGTTCTGGCACATTTTTTCTCTAGAATAAATTCCCATATATTAAAAGATTCATTTTGATTTTTTATGCTTTAAAGATATTTTTCTATCAATACTGTTCACAATTTAATTACAATAATTAACATAGTTTTCCAATATTTTTTTGTGCTTTTGATTATATGCCTAAAAATGTTGCAGCTGTGTTTACCTATATCCCTTTTGTCTTGGGCTTCATCTGAAATGAGAATATCATTTTATATATAGCTTTCTACTGGCTTTGTGAACTGTTTTTCATAATACCCCAGTTTAGCTTCATATACATTCATACAAAGGGATGTACTCAGCACTCTCACTTTGAGTGGTTCTGGAACAGAAATCAGGATAGGCAGAAATTCCCGGTGTAAATTGTATGACTTTTCAAGAAACAGGAAAATATGTTTTCTATTTGAAAAACACAAAAATATGTGTTACTTGGAGAATGCTGAAAAAAAAGCCCCAAACCAAACAGTGGTGGAAAGATACATCTTTAGCTATCATTATTCAACAAAGGAGTTAATATTAGAAAAACCTGTTCTTTAGAAACTGCATTTTTCTTCCGTTTCTAGTAATATATGCAATGACTAAATGCTCTTCTATCATCCTTTGTCCGGGGATATTAGTTTATCTTCCATGTAGCTGACCTATTTCTGGGAAAGGGGCAAGGTGAAATATAATTAAGCTTTGTACAGCTGATGTGGACAAGAGATCTCTCACTCATTACAGAAGCATCAGCTACCATATGTGGTCTGTAGAGCAGCCAAACATTTGTGATCCAGCAGCTGCTAACATGAATTTCTGATGGATTAGGCTTAGGAGTGTCTTCATAGATTTCATCGGGAATTGGAAAGGTCCACAGAGTTTCCCAAGTGGTTATTGGGATTCCCTTCCTGCATGAACTGAATCCAAAAAGGCGTATTTGAAAGCAATTGTTTCATTTAGATTGCTCTGCTGCCTGCTCCTGGAGGCAGCTAGCAGAAAAAGAAGAGCTGGTTTTGTGGTGAGGAATTTTAAAACAATTCACCAAAGGACTTTGTTGTTGTTGCCAGTTATGCAAAGATAAGAATCAAAGATATGCAAAGGTAAGAATCAAAAGCAAAGATCAAGAGAGAAAAAGAGAACAAAATCCGGGAGAAGAGGAAAGAGTGGACAAAATATAAAAAGAAATTAACAATAAAAGGTGAACAAACATGACCTCTGGTTCCCAAGATGAACGTAGAGGAAGATTCCACATTTCTTGCTACCATTTTTCATTGAAATAAGTTTTCCAGAACTGCATGTTATGATCAAGCAGTACATTAAATCTCCATCTATTACTGTGGACTACAGATTTCATAGTCCATTGAACAGTCAAAGAATAAACTGAGAGATGGAGGCTAAGTACGTAAATGGCTTAATTTTCTCTGTATCCTATACTGTATAGTAGAATTTTTCTACTGAAAAGTCAGTGTCCTATGGATTGGCATCACCATCCTCTATATCATGTCTATTGAGTCTGTCATCTTTCTTTCATAAATGTGCCCCAAAGTGTGTTTCTATTGAGACTCGGTGTGCTGTTACATTTTTGTAATGTCTGTGTGTAACTTCCACAGTATTTTCCAGGGAAATAATGTTACCAGAGGTTGAGATTATGTAGTATTATCGACCACAAGACCTCAGTAATCATGAAACTTAAAAAGTCTGAGATACTTAAAAAAAAAAAAAAAAGAAAAAAATCCAAATCTGGTTTCTGTCTGTGTTGTATGATTCAACTTGTTTGCCACAACTGTGAAGGCTAGAAAGCTGTTTTTGGTTTTGTTAGGTTTTTTTTTATTATTATATTGGAAGTTGATTTCCACTTAAACAGTGTTATTTCAGTTTCTTTTTCAAGATAAATGACAAACATATTGATATTCAGAGTAAATTGACGAATTGCACAACACTCTTGGCTTTCAAGGCATCTCAAATTGCTGCATACTTTTTGTGGATAGCCTCTTATTAACTGATCATTTCCTGTGACAACTACTAGTTTTGTTTCTTGCTCATGTAAGACAGGTTTCCCTCTGTACTTCACACTGATTTGGCACCATTTAATTTCTTAAAGTAAAAGGAATTAAATGCTTCCTTCAGGCATTTCAAGCAAAGCAGATTTTAACTTTAAAAATGATAAATTTACTTCAGTCATAAAATACAATCGGAACACCCAGAGCATCATAAGGTGTTTCAATACTCTATATAATGGTATATCCCAGAATTAAATGTAGAATTAATTATTATTGAGCTGAAATTCTGAGAGGCTGTTTAATTTGCAGGATTTTTTTTTTTATTAAATTTGGCTTTGATTCTAGAAAGTAAATGTTTGGTTTACTATGCAGAATATTAGGGAGTAATCAAAATATGAAGTAAATCATTCCTATATCTTACGTCTGTGTTCACCAAATGAGGTCACATTAATTTACATCAATGTAGGTTTATGTGTACTATGAGTTGGGCCAGAGGCATTATCCTCTCAAATAGTGAGCCCTATTATTTAAAGTGTGAATTTTCTTCTTTTGGGAGATCCTTATGTGCTCATTGATTTTTCTGAAATAATTTGTACTTTTGTGTCTTATAGTAAGCTCAGCTGAGAACAGACAAAGCTGTAAGCTGCTGAGGTACTAGCTGTCATGATAAAAATCACGGTTTTGGGGTTCCTCCATTTCTAGGGTCCGAAGATTGAAAGAGTAGGTTTTGTGATACTTTGCTGGTGTTTTTTTAAGAGGTGTGTGGTTTAGGATGCAAGATTGCTAGCAAAGTTTGAAGACACTTGGATATCAAGGAGCACATACCCAAGAGGTACATGACAAGCCAACTGGTAGGCCTGCCTGCCAGCCCAGGACTGTCTCTGTCCCAGCCCAGAGCCTGGGGTAACTCGGAAGCTGTCCTTGGTGCTGGGACAGTCTGGGTACAGGAGCATCAGGACAGCAGACCGGGAAAGCATTGCCTCCACTTCTAGAGGGAGACTTTAGATGCATGAAAAGTAAAGAGGGAGTCTCAGGTAATCCATCTCCATTTTAAAACAGGCTCAGTGTTCACCGAGGGGCAGAGAAATCCAGTCAGTGCTCTGATAGTTGATGGCTAGGAAAAGTAAATATCCCATGTAAAACTGCTCAAGGCTTTTGTGTTCCTCATGACCTCAGCCAAGATTTAATTTTTTTTAAAACATTGGCTACTTTATGTGATGTACTTCAGTAAAGTCGAAGTCACTTAAATGCCTTGCTGTAGAACAAGATGCTCAATTTCAAGCAACTGAAACTGGAAATATTGACCTTGTGACTTCTCCTGAAAGGAGTATGTTGTTCTCTATGAGTTCAAGTACTGTCTTCATTCACTACTCCGGAGACACAGTTGCTACAGTCTTGTAAAAGCATGGTTCCAAAGCTTTCTTAAGAGTAACTGAACAATATTAAGCACGTGGGCATAAATTGCCAATATTGATGGTCTTGAAATAGTTTTATACATTAAATGTAGTAGGGCCACAAGTAGGAGATATTTTTATAACTCTCATGTTATGAACTCTCCCTGGGATCAAGGACATTGGTGGCTTCTTCATCTGTCAGAGATATTCAAAAGCCAGATTGTATCGTCAGTGATAACGCTGTAGCCTCAGTGTTTTCAGCAGGTTGGTGTGGACACAGCAGAGTGGCTCCTTCAAAGACACTGTTGCTACAGCAGAAGAAATAAAACCTCAGCTGGTTCAGAAGAAATAAGAGAAAAGCCCTGGAAACCTTATTGTCACCAACAAAGAAAGCAGAGGGAGTTCTAAAAAAGCAGACATCAAAACTGCTAAGTGACAAATAAGGTTTTCGTGTGACATCTGGTGCAACTTAAACCAATTTCACCACTTGAAACAGAATTTCTCACTTTTTGTACCACAAAGGCCCTGTTCAACTATCAACATTTCTAGTGAACCAGGAAATATTTTTACTAACCATCACACATTCCCAGGCCACCATGTATCCTATTGGTCTATAATTTTACTGAATAAAAAGGTGATCCGTTATGGATTATTATGATGCTTCACCAGGCTTCTGCTGATCATTACCACAACCTTGTGGCCTGGTGGTGGTACACAGAGCATGGCTTGGAAGCCACAATGAGCTCATTGTCTGATGGAGGAAGAGAGGAGTTTGTGTAGCAAGCATCTATATCCACATTGTTGTTCTAACACACTATGAGAGGTGAGAGACATTCTCCCCATCTTCTGTTGTCCTCAGCACTCTGTTTCAGCACTAAGAACATATAACAAACAGTAAACCGTGTCATTACAGTGCTATTTGCACCACAAAGGCACATTTTCCTCTCCATTTTCTCGTCTCATTCACAAACTGTCTCAATACTGAACACAGATAGGAGAATCTGATTCAGACAAGTTTTTGAACTTCTGCTAAATTTCAGTCTCCTTTTCAGGTGCTAAAAAAAGGGAGAAAAATATCAAAAGAAAAATAGGAAGACTATCCTGAAGGGAGGAGTCACAACAATGGAAATAAGTCTGTCTGGACAAATCCTATCCATGGAATCTCTAGCCAAACTAATCACTTTGTCCTCTCCAAGGAGTGGAAAAGACTTAATTCAATGCAGGACTACTTGTAATGACAAATCAAATGCCTTCCACAAAGAATACTTAAGGAACTACCAGAGATGTCTGTTCTTCTGAAGATCAGTCATAAACCAATCTGTGGAAATAAAGAAACACTTTTGTTTTAAACATTCTTTAAACTTCTCAGCACCAGTCACTAATACCCAGGAGGTAACCTAACTGCTTAATTTTATCTTTAGAAAACTGGTACTGGTAGTAAGAAAGCAAGAAACAAACTGGTGTTAAGAAGCACAAAAAAAGTGTCTTAGAAGTGGCAAGGAGAAGGGCGTTCCAAGTTCTTCAGCTTCTCCTAACAGCTAAGGGCATCATGTAGAAATGTCATATACTGATGGTAATAGATCCTGTTAACAAAAATCACACCATGTCTTGTAGTATCAGGATAGCTCTGCTCATGCCAAACCTGGAGGTTTATGGAAGTTATGTTTGGAGCAGTGTGTGAGTTCTCAAAATAAAAATAGTATTCCCAATCAAGAGGCCAGCCATAGCAGACCAGAAGACCCCAAATTAGCAAATACTGTATGTTGCAAAAGAAAGCGATGATATCTGAGACCAGATTAAAAAGATGAACATGGCTTTTGACTTGGCTTGCCTTCTAGGAGCCCAAAGTCATCGTCCTACCTGATGGAGGAGGAGGAAATCATTACAGAGCCTCAAAATGTTGTTACACATAATTATATGCATGGTCAGGGGGCTCTCACAGACCTCCAGCATCTGAGCAGCCCAGTAATGCCTTGGCTTTCTACTGCTGGTCTCCCAAAGAGGAGCACAATGGATAAAATCTGGACTCAGACCAGCTTCATTATCAAGGATGGACATGCCTGTAGAGTCCCTCTTGCCTAGCTTTTTTTCCACAGAGTCAATATTTGAAGTAGTCAGGCTCATTTTGGGTCAAAAGGGAAAGATGGACACGTTTTAAGATGCAGTCAACCTTGTCTATTTTAGACATTTACTTCAGTCATGAATTGCAGTCCAGGAACTCCCTGTGTTGATTGACTATAGAAAGAACCAAGCAACTCAGATTTTAGATGTAAGTTGATCAGATGAATTCTCACCGCAAGACCAAGCTAATCATTAAGAGTTGCTGTATTTGTCATTTTAACTGTGTGACATGCACATTGTATGGTTTTTTCAACATCCTCCCATGTGCTTCTTGCCTTTGAAGATCTCCCACCTGGAAAATGTCTGGACCAGATTTTTCAGCTTTTATTCTATGTTGTTCTCTCTTTTTCTTTTTTTTTTTTCCCTCTAAATGCTCATGTGCTTCCAACCCTGGCTACTTTTGTTTAACAACACTGTCCTTATTCTCCCCCTTCTAACGTAATTGGATGATCTATATGCAGAGGTGAAAGGAGAAGGTTTTCTTTTGATACAGCAATGTCTCTTCTAGTTTCTTCTGTTGTGTCTGGCTGCTTGGGTCAGAGACACATGATTTGCTTTGTGTTTCTACAGTGCCTGGTACAATGGAGCCGCTCCATGGCCAGAGCTCTAAAGCATAATGGTTTTACAAAGAACAGGGGAATAATGAATAGTAAATGAAGTAAGAGCTAAGTAAATAGAGAACTATGTTGAGAGTATACAGTGATATGAGCGAAGACCAGAAATAAAGATAAGGATGTTAAAAAACAGGAAATGCAGTGTGAAACATATTGTAGATTAAGAGTGAAAGGTTGCAGTGCCATAGCAGTAGGAGTGGAATATAAAAATTGAATTAAAAAAAAAAAAAGATATTTTATGTAAATAACAATGGAAGGTGAATAACATGGAAGTAGTTCAGAAAACTACAGAAGAAACTTCAAACACTCAGAGGAAAATAGAAGGATGAGGACTGAGAGGCAAAAAAAGAGGCAAACAGGACAATCAAGGCATGATATGACTTGGGATAAACTGACTATAGTCCTATAAGAACAAGTCCTAAGCCAAGACTATCAAGCTTACTTCACCCATGGACTCTCAGCATTCTCTGTGTATCTTTTTTTTTTGTTGTTGGCAGTTATGCAAAGCTCCTTCCCACATAAAGGTGACAGAATGGTTTCTTTTTCCACCTGGTTCCTCTGCAGCTTGCATTCAGGAACAGTTGAGTGCTAGTGGGCAAAGATAAAATCCACACAATGAATTTTGCGGCCTGAGAGTGCCAATGTTCAGTCCTTCCTTGTCAACTAGAGCCTGCCCTCAGATGCATAGCACTCACAGATATACATGTACAGAGTGGAGGACAGGGTTTAGGGCTGCTCTCCAGCACACAATTAACACAGAGGTCTATATGTTATCTCATCCTGCATTTTTATTATTTGCAGCTTATTGTTCAACTGAGCATGTATCATTGGTTAATTAATGCTGTCAATGCTCTGCTCCTCTAAATGATTGTTTAGTCTAGAGTGGAATAAAATACTACAATGACTAATACAGTATCATTATGTAACAGAAAATTAAAAATCTGATAATTTGATTGGAAGTCTCAGGTGAGTTTTTTGTACAAAAGTGTTAACCTCAAGTAGCTATAAACAGGTAAATGTTTTATTCAGCTGACTGATAAGGAATAAATGCTTATGATATAAATTATGTATAATTAATACTCTTGGGATTAAAAAAAGTATGCTAATAGGTTGTCAGTTAATTAGGAAAGGAATATGAGGTAAACAAAGGTGATTAGAATATACCCTGGGACTATAAACAGAAATTGTGCCTTAAATAATCTGTTTAAAAAATGCCTCACATTAAATAGCAAATAGTTCAGTTTTAATTCAGAGTAAAAATGTAATACTTTATGGAGAAAGGCACAGTGGAAATGTTAAATGAAACAGCAGCTTATAATAACAGACCTCGTAGCTGCAGAGAAACTCACCTTCCCTGTTCTGCTCTGCCTTGTTTTGTATATTGTCTTGACCTGTCCTCATATAAAAGGAGTCTAAAATAAGCTTTGTAAAATATATGGCAAACAATGTGCTAGCGAGCTAATCTTACATTTTAGCTCACAAGAACAAAAGCTTATATGGGTTAGTCTTAAATCCGTAACATGGGAAATACTCCTCAAATCAGTTTATGCTTCTCACTTGCCCCCTGACTCGCTATTGCGTCTTGATTCTGTCGGTATCTTCATGTGATAAATGAGACCTTCCTCCTTCCTGCCATCTTGTAATTTCATTTGGGCTTCACACCTGATACATTGTCTCATGAAACAGGACTAACATAGAGAAAGGCATGACAGAGATTAATGCTCATTACAATGGCAGCCAAGTCTCTCTTTTGTGTCAGAAGGGGACAGATCTGTGTTGCCCTTAAGGCTGGAGTGGTGCCTTGTAAGAACAGTCATCCTGGAGAGGACTGAAGATTCATTTCCCTGGTGCCTTGTTTAGAACAGTAACCAAAAGTAGCTTTTGTGGGAAAAGCTTAAGAACAAAAACAAGTGTATATAATATTTCCTTTTAGTATTCTCCTAGCCTTCAGTCACTTGTAGTTCAGGGGATTCCTTAGCTGGGTATATATGCTAATCTCCAACGAAGTTATCCTCCATTGCTTTGGCCTTTTCTCCTTTGAATGTATGTAAATGTCAGCTGTTCCTGAGACCATCCAAAGAGAATGGCGATACCACTGTCCCTGTTGTGAAATCCAACAGAAAATGTTGAGTGGAGCCAGTAAAAGACATTGTCTCCCTGCAATGCCATGCAAACTAAAGGTCATTGCCTAAGGAGCGTAGACAACTTTTGAGTTGTAAAGGGAAGAGAATTTTGTGATTGTTCAAAACACAACAGCATGTTACAAGATTTATTATGGATTGGTTAGAGTAAGTACCAAAAGTGGGGAAAGGGAAGGATCAAGGTGGATTGGAAACTAATAGGCTTGGGAAAAAGGAAGACAAAAGGGATAAAAAAGACTGGTTGAGGATAGATAGGTAGATATACTTGTCTGAGTCCTCTGTTTACTCCCTGCAGTCACCCTAAAGGTCTGACATGTCCCAGTGCCAGTGAATGTCTAAGAACAGCTAGTGGGGATATTCAAACTGGACATGTACATACTCTACCAGTAGATTTCAGTCCTGATAACTGGAGAGAAGGAACAGGACTGAGCCTCTGTGTTGTTCATGTTTGTTGAGTGGAATATATGCTTACGTGGGTGTTGTTTAACCTCTCTTGTTAAATCTCTATGCTGATCCACACGTCTGGCCATATGTCCGTGGACATGTGTGCCTGAGGGGAATACATGCCCAGCTGCCTCACCATCATCTGAACCTGGGGACACAGCACCATGTCAGCCTTGAATCTATGGGAGACAGGAGGGATCCTAGGAGGGAAAGGGTCCTCGTGGGTGCCAAAGCCACTGCATTTGTTTACCTCTATCCCTTATACAACTTAGTCTTAAAACTGCCATTAAATCATTTGCAAATATGTACAGTCTGCAGGCTGTGTCATTGTCAGTTTCTCTGTGAACTGAAAATATATTTTTTTTTTTTTTTAAAAAAAAGGTTAGAAATTGGTGCTTACCTAATTTCCCAATAAACTTCTCTCTGCAGAATGGTGTAATCCTTGGTGGAACTGCTTGATAAGCTAGGTGTGTTTTCTTTATATAGAATCAGTTTGGGAAATGCATAAATTAAATCTCCCTTGTCTCCATTATACAGTTATGTCAGGGAGAAGCATGGGCTGGAGGCTCCCTTGGGGTTATGGAACTGAGAGTAACACAGTGCTGGCTGTGCCCTCACCCATAAGACACAGTCCTACAGAGCTGGCAATAGGATCCATTGACAGAGCTCAATACAGCAAGTGATGAATCAGGGTCAGGGCACAGGCAGGGGCTCTAGCCAGGAGCAAAAGGATAGGGAGGCAGAGATGGGACTAGAGACCAGAACTGCTGCACTGACACTGAGGCAGGGACGATGGCTCCAGGAGGACTGCAATGGAGTTCTGAACCCTTGGCAGTGTGGGGTGAGGTCCCAGTGAGACTGGACAGGGACAGTGTTGATGGCACCCTCAGGGCCCTGACAGATTTTTATCGGAGAATTGCTTAAATTATGTGTGATGAAGAAGTGTCATAAAATTATTACTAGTAGTAATATTTATATCCCTGTGACACCCACGTAGACTAACATACAATGACCTTTTCCAAGATTAGCAGAGGAAATGACGTATGAATGATGAATATTAGAAGACACAACCAAATATATGTGTTTTGTTGAGCTTCATGTAGGAACAAAATCAAGTTAATGTTGTCTTAGGTCAAGACGTTATTCCATATATATTAAGGTAAACTTCCCAGTGCTACAGAAATCTGAAGAATATAATATAGCAAAAGAGGTCTAATCAAAAAAGGATCTCATGGAAGTAGTTAGTTTTGCTGGACGGTGAAGGTGTGGCCATATACTTGCACACATTTGAGTTACCTGAAAGGGATGTTTGATTTCACCCCGGTATCAAGGTAATAAACAAAACAGTCTGATATCAAAACTTAGTATATAGCCCCTTTATCTCATTTTAATGAATAGAAGACAGGAAAACACTTTCAGAAGGAAACTTTTAAAGTTATCAGACTTGTAAACATAAATCAGAACATAAAAGAAGATCTCAGACACCAGGATTTATTCAAACTGACATTTCAAATCCTCTCAGCACCACAAATATTATAGTTGTGCATTTCCAAGATTGCTTTTGCACAGCTTAAATGCAAGTGACTAAGGCCATATCTATTTTCCTTCTCCAAAGCATAGGCTGAAAATGGGAAGTACAAAACACTTTGCCAACCTCAAATATGGAAGTTTAAAATTACCAAATGTAAAGCTCTAGCAGTGGGCTTTTAATTTGGCTCAAGCTTTCAGAGTCTGGCAGGCTGATGAAGTGCAATTACCATGGGTGAAAACAGAGCATCAATTAACAGACACATGCAAGGTTGGCACCTACCAAGAATTCACCCTGAAAGATTTAAAGACAAATAACTCAGTGATCAGACACACCTGGAAATCTTGGAACAAACTTCATAGAGTTATGAAAATTAAACCTGTTAAAAACTTCCAGTTGAGTATCTGGAACAATGCTATGTAGAAGCCAAAGAGGGAAATGATACTGTACATTTCTTACTGTGAATATCAGATTATTTATTATTTTAAATATTTCTTTTGTGGTGTAAAAGACAGTCAATATCAAAGGTGGGAAGCATAGTAGCCAATTTGTTCAGAAAAAGGTTCTCTGAAGACCCAGTGGATCTTGCATCAAATCTATTGATGTCTATTAAAGATTTTTCCATTTACTTCAAAGTGCTTGGAATCAGACTTACAGTTTGAGAGGTTGGAGTAAAGCCTTCACAGATGCATAGGGGTCTTAGGGCTTCCCAAATGAGTTCAGCCTATGTTTCAAAGCATTTCACCATTATATAAAAGGGAAAAGTAGGGACAAATACTTAACAAATACCCAGTCTTGCGTTAAGATGATTCAAGATATAAGTCTGCTCAAAAACACTAGATTGACTCAGACTTCTTGTTAGAACTTCTAAAGTGTCCTGTGAAGTCTTCAGGTCACAAGGAAAATATCAAAAGTAGAAGCAGTTCAATGAGAAGTGTGGAAATACTGTCCTCAGTGATGTGGATTGACTTCCCCAGCACTAGCTCTTGGGCATTTTAGTCATATCCTTTAGATAGTATATTAGGGAAAAAAAATATTTCTAAGAAATGAAAATGTATTTTCAAAGAATGTATTTATATGATCAGTTCTGCTTGTTATCAGAAAAAAAATTATGTGGATGAATTCTTGAAAGACAAGATCTTCATTATGGAAGATTATACAATCTTACAAAGACAGTGATATATTTTAGAGTTTTTAAAATTGCTTCCTAATTGAGTCAGTATTGTTTGGGCCCTGATTCAATAAAGCACTTCAGAGTGTGTCAGCCTGTAAGTTTGGCACGATTTATGTGCCAGTGACTTGATCTTAATCAAGCATTACCCATTAAACAAATACTTAAATGCTTTGCTGAGCAGTGATATTTTTAAAGCATGCTATGCCGAATGAAGCTCCTGAAATATATACTTTTCTTATTGGCCCTCTCCCCTCTTATTGTTGCTGAAATAATCCTATTTTTATCTTCTCAGTCTTTCTTCTTCTCAAATTGGCTGCATTCACCAGTTCTCAGAGACCCCAAAAAGCTTTGGGAGATTGAACACTAAAACAGTCTGAGCCTCCCCTGTCTTCCTTAGACTACAATGCTATGACCTTTGTTTCTTCCCAGTAGTCTCACTAACTTCCAAACCAACTCACACAAGTAGAGGTTTTCTAAATCAAATGCTGCATGTAATTAAGAGTATTCAGATGACTCTACTCCTTTTGTCTATGGTACAAGTTGTATATTTTTATTTAGGAATAGCTGCACAAAGTTGCTCCCACCAGGAGTATGCCATGTCAAAAATAACTGTGATGAGCATTGTAGTATGAATTTAAGCCTAGTAATGCTAGATATAAGATACTGAGGGTGAAAGTCACTCTATTAAATCTCTGGCAAATTCAGGATTGGCAGCCAGCATCATTTGAAGTTTCTCAGACATGACATTATGGCTGAGATAGTTTGAATTCTCTTTGAATGAGTTGTTTTGTGCAGGGTTACTTGGGGAAACTGAAGAGGACAGTTCAGATGGCGTTTCAGACACAGATAAACCTGTCATTTCCAAAGTAATTTTTCGGAGGGCCAAAGACTTGTGGAAGGGTGGTATGTTATACCTCAGCATACAGAAAGGCAGAGCTCAGGTAGGTGCAAACAGGTGCAGTCCTCTTGAAGTCAGGGAAAATATTCTCTTTTGAACTAGCTGAAGCCTTGCTATCTGCAGCTTGGCTTATGAGACAGTTTGTTCTGGCCCAGAGATTCAATTCAGATTTTGAAATAACTTTTTTGAGGGAGTAGAAACCAGGTGTTATTCCTAAGAGATATTTGGAATTCATCTGTACTTAGTCATCTGTATTGTAGAATATCTCTCCACTCTTTTCTTGGAAACATCTAATAATTTGTACTCTGAAAGAAGAGGTGGTTTTTAATCATTTGGTTTCCTTAGATGTATAGGTATGGTACAGTATAGTGCCTGTCACTTATTCATAGGTCTGTCTTGGAGAGAGAAATGAAGAATATACATGGAGTAGGAGTAACAAAATAAAAGAATATTTAAATTATTTCAAATGGATTGTAAAGTGTTGAATCATAAAAGACTGGCAAAAAAGCCCTCTCCTCATGAGGTCTGGCTAATATTAGGAATTATTGCCTCAAACACTGCAGGTGTGGATCCATTTCTTTCATTGCTAGCAAATGGGGTTGCAACTGCCTTTGACAATGTAAAAGCTGCACAATCCCCATGCCCCAGGGCAGACAATGATGTTGGTGAGATGCTGATTTTAGGATAGAAAATTACAATGGTTATATAGTAAACAGCACCTGGAAGTTTACTAATGATTTTTACAATTAACAGCAGCACTGTGGGCTGATTATTCATGCATGCTTTCTGTGAAAGAAAAGAGGCAGATGTTGAAAAGAATCACATTGGTTGAGGGATTTTCTTTTTTATTCTTTTTTTAACTGGAAGTAAACCCTCCTTCCTGTTTTCAATACTTCTGTTACTAATACGCCAAAGATGTGAAATAAAAATAAAGATTTTTTAAAAATGTTTGCAATGTTATAATTTCCCACTAGCTCCAGATACTCACAAACGTATATTCAGGCAAAATCAGTGTGAAAGTGTACAAGTGTGTGTGTATGTGTGTACAAATTCTTATGCAGGCTTTAAACTTTGCCTGTGGTTTGAGAGGTACGTTTGGCATGCAGCTAAAAAATTTTAAAAAAACACTACAAAAAACTGCATGGCCATGCACTTCTTCGGCTTTAACAACTGGATCGTCTATGATAATAATGGTTGGATCTCTCCCCTTAGAAGTCCACCAGGTGTGCACCTGCCAGGTTAGTTATTTCAGAGTGCTGAGATTTGAAAACACTCTACCATCTGCAGCATAAATTTAAAAGTACAGTAAGGCATACTGGTACCTCATATATTTTCTCTCTCTCTCTCTCTAGTCATCATTTATTTTCACAGCTGTTCTCGACCCACTGCCAAGCAAAGACCTCTTCAGTTTCTTTTCTATCATTTTGAGACTTAGTATCTTAGCAAAGAATGGATGAGGCAATGCTCATAAAATATGAACTCTCTTTTCCATTAATCCTTTGTAAATTGCCACAACTCAACCTTTTAGAAGGCTCTGAAATGTTAGCTTTGTCCTCATCTTTTCTCAGCAATTGCATCCTGTCCTTACAGGACTTCAAGCCTAATTTTGCAGATCCAAGAAATAATGGCAAACAATTATTAGCAAACTTTGGATACTCATGCCAATGGGTTAGGGGTTATCTGAAACAGACTCAGCACTTCTGGTGTTTGTGGATCACTATTCTTATATATATAAAAGCAGGTAAAAACATGCACATTTTGTTCTTATCTCTGGTCAACTAGCTTGTGCAAAAGTTGAGAAAGACCTTGCTATGAAGTCAATATTATGGTGAATGTGAACTCAGGTAAATCTCTTCTCTGAATCAAGGCCAGAATTGGACACACTTTGTCCTTCTGTCTGTACAGCATCCTGATTTACCATATTTTGAAGGTTCCTTGTTGCTCTTCTGGTTAGTGTCCAGGACAGGCAAGTGAGACTGAATTGAGACTTTTATTAGCAGTGGCTAAGTGATTGCTGGATATTTCAGATGTCCTAGGTATCTTCTGAAATCCTAGTTGTGCTGGGTTACTGTTTCTAGTCTTGGAAACTAAGTTGTCTTGGACCTAGGTGGGAGAGATGTTAGACACAAGCAGAGGAATCATGGCAAACACTTGGCCATAGCAGACTGGTGAGCTGAAAGGCAGGATTTGTCCCCATCACCTTGCTGAAAGAGTAGCTGAGAAATGGGATGCCACGAGGTGTTGTGTTGAATAGGATGTGAGTCTGCTGTGATACAGGACCTTCTTGTGTTCTGAACGTTCTCAGTCAGGCAGCTACCTGTGACTACTGTAAGTCAGCATGAGGAAAGGTGTGGTCATGTGTAGGTAACACTGTGCCTTTTCTTCCTCTTTTTTCGCGCAGATGTGGGAGATTCTCCTTTTAGATTTCTTAATGTCCTTACTTCAGCAGGCATTTTGGCTCCCTCATTACTCTTCACTCCTTTGGGTTTTTCATTGCTTATTCAAACTAGGACTCTCAATATTTTCAGGTTTAACTTTCACATCTGTTTGGAAAGTATAAATATACACTTATACATGTAAACTATTATCTGTCTATCTAAAATTACTTAGGGGTAAACAGAGAATATAAATGACTGACTGAGAGATGTTGTCTTACAAATGAGAATGTCTAACATTGTTAATGAAATTAGCTACAATAGTTAAGTATGCAAGTACTTGTCCGATCATTGACATCTCTGTCAGTTAAATTCAGGTGCTGTCCTGGCCAAGAGTTTCATGGTATTATTAGTTGGATATAATAAACACAGTATCTGTTCAAGTATACAGTGCAACATGAAAAATGATTGACTAGTGTGAACGTGGAGACATTGAAACATCTAAATACCTAAACTTTGATTTCCATCCTACCTGTTAAACTGACCATATGCACACATGTATTTATACTGTGGATGAAAAGATCAAATAACAAAGCTTAATGGCTCAAAATTCAAGAAAGATCAATGAAGCTGCATAGATTTTATGACAATTGCCTGTGTTCTGTGAACTGCCTCTCATACTTTGGACTAAAGACTTTGTTCATGCAGAGGCAGATTCACACAAGGAAAAGGTTAATGAGAGAGGCTGAACTCCTTCCTATTCCAACCATCCACATGATATTGTGGCATCTTATGTGTGAAGAGGAGGTGACAATGTGGGTATGTGGTCTCTCCCATGTCCAATGTCTCCCATGTCAGGTGCCAGTTTCTTGCCATGTTAAGCACTGGATGGATCTCACTTGAATTCTTTCCATTTGAAGTCTTTGCGATGCTTAATTTTCTAAGCAGTTTGTATTTGCTTTTTACCAGGTAGGATAAGGTATGTCATTGTTAGCAAGTTGTCAGATAAAAGACAATAATTGCAAATATCATAGCAAATGAGACCTTTGAGACAAATTGTTCCCTTTCTCAGGTTCCTCTGTCAAACCAAGTGTTTAGCACAAGTACCATACATATTGCACAAATTATGTTGTGTTCCTGATTCACATTACTCTGAATCATCCTGCTATGCCAAGAAAGCTGTGGATGACTTGCATTTCCTGACTCTTCATTGCATTGCAGTTTTTACTCAAGGGAAGATCCTGTGGAAATGTAAGTTAGTCTGAGGGCAGATAGCATGTAATTTAAATAATGCAGAAATAGAATCATTAGGATCTGTTAGGTGGGGAGAGAAGCCCAAGCTGAAGTAAGCTGTTATGTTATTGCACTCCAATGCATTAAGCCTGTCAACAGGCTGATGCAACTGTGAGCTCTGCAGAGTGTATGGACGGTGTGGCTTGTCCAGCTGGGGAAAGTTATCTTTCCGTTTGTTCCAGAGACATCAGGGACACTTTTCTTTGGTGCTATTTTGAAGATCATCTCACAGGCTTGTAGATGGTGAGCAGAAAAGAGTACGAGAAAGGACAGTTTAAAAAGCTCAACTCCTGTAGTTTGCTGTTCAGGTGGTGCCTGTGGTGTTCAGAGGGTAAGACCACACACTGTGCCACCTGTAACACTGGAGTTTTTCTATCTTGATCAATCAAACCAGGACAATGTTCTCTGGCTGTGCAAGCCATGGACCATCTGGGACCAGCTGTGCTTGTTGACCTAGCAGGAATAAATGGAGAAAAAATTTTAAAAAAGAGAGCAACTGCCTGTGATTATATTTGCTGCCCTCGCTAATACTACTGAAGTGTCTTCAAATTAGTTTGTTTCGGCCTGGGGCCTAATCCTACCAAGCAGATTTTTAGCATATGATCATGTGCCGTCAGTAGGAATGAACTGAAATAAACAGAATCTGAGTGTTCTCAGTGCCTCTGGACTATTTATTAGCATGTAGGGTTTGAACTCAGTAGTGTTTGAAAATTTTCTCTTTTTTTTCCTTGAATTTTTGTGGCTGTTTTGAAAACTATTACACCACACTATGCAAATAGGCTATAATATGTCATACCTGAACCATGGAAATGGTAATAGCAAATAGCAAATTCCCACCTTTATAATCCAAAGAACTGTGGAGGCCAGACAGTATTTGGACTGTCAAAATATCTGTTAAAATGTTTCACTAAATAGAAAAGACTCTAATGACCATCTAAAACTGTCATTGCAAGACTATTTTAAGGTCTTTTACTAACAAACGAAAGTGATTGAAATTACTAGAATGGCACACTTTCTCCTTTGATGCTTCTGGCCATAATTATGTTCTCTCATGTCAAGAGCAGACTCCACTTTACTGTCCTTAGTTAGCTCATCATTCATAACCATCCAGAATCCATTGACATATTTATCCAGCAGAAAATACCAAAGGGGAACAATGATAGTTGAGCCAAATAAATTTAAAAAGAAATACTAGTCTTCTCATGTTCTGTTGTACCTGACAAACAGCACTTTGCTAAGCTGCAGAGTGGGAGAAAAACATGGAAAGCAAAGAACGAAAGAAGAAAGTGGTAGTAGTGCTGCTGGTGTCACTCTTCTTTTGGAGTTAGATATGAACTTATGCCCCATCCTTGTATTAGGTAGTATGGTGCTGCTGAGATTGCTATGTTTCAGCTGAGATATCAAATGAAGGTCCTGACCTTGTTCTCATTAGAGATCCCTGGGTACTTGTTCTCATTAAAGATCTCCTGGCACTTTTCAAAATGGAAAGAGTGTTAGCCCCAGTGTCTTGGCCAAATTCCAGCTTGAGTAATTATGTTCTGCCTACCTAAATTCCCTTGGCTGTTTCAATTCAATGTTATTTTTAATTTCTTCCCTAAACCTGTGTGTAGTATTATCATGCATTGTGAGACAACTGCCTCTGGCACCTTAGATTTGTTTGAATTTTTGAGGTAGAAGAACTCATATTTGTATAAAACATTAATAATTTGTTAAGTCTACCAAGTACTTGCAAGCCTTATGATTTAATGAAAAATCATCTTAGATTGTAATTTAAATCTTTCGTGTCTTTTAATGATCAGTTTTACATAAAGTATTTCTACTAAGAAAATACTTTTTCAGATGCATAGTTCAAAAGTACCATTTACATTTTTTATTTTAATTGATACTTTCAACTGATGTAGTGTGTGTTGAAAGTCAACACTCAAAGAATATTGAAAGACATGTTAATCTGAAAAACCATTTGCGTATTCATCTTTTTTACTAGCATGAGGAGAAAAAACATGGAATATTGGAGTGAAGAGAGGAGTACTGGCATAGCATGCTTTAAATGATCTGTTTCCAGAAAATTGTTCTACAGAAAGAGCAGGAGCCCATCAAATATAGATGTTAGTTCTATTTCTTACAATCTTAATGGAAGGTTCTAGGTAGTTGTGAAGACAATGAGACAAGAACCCACAGAGAATAAAATAATTGGCGTTCATCAAATACAAAAAGTGAAAGCCCTCTTTGAGATCCCAGCATTTTAACGTAGCCTGAGTGTATATTCTCAAATACCTTCTCGAATTCATGTCTCATAAGGTTGAAAAAGCAGTGGTTTTGTGTGGTCTTTCACAGAAAGAAAGCTGAAAGTTAAACTGAACTCACTCAGTGATCCATCTTGTGCTAACACAATCCTCAAAGGCTGGTGGACTGATGAAGTGACTTTTGTCCCACACAGCATGACTGTGTTCAGGTGTGCAAGAGATTTGACACACTACTGAGGACTGATAAAAATTTTGTCCCTGTACAAAATCAGTGGAAACAGGTAGCTCCAGACAGCCTACTGTCAATATAACTCAGGTCCCATGGACTGGACAAATACTGGAGACAAAGAACACAAAACCAGGTACCTATGCACGTCTTTTCTGAATGGAGGTTTCAATGCACATGCAAGAGCTGTTAATCTTTCAGGGGATTTCCCATGTAACATGTTTTTTTCAGGGAAGTTCTTTTGATTGTTTCTTGCTCCTCCTGTCATTGTCACTGAATTATATTTCCTCAAAGAAAGGGGTCCTGGAAGGATGACAAAAAGGAATTATTCCACTGGGATGCCACCAAGTTCTGCCCAATGTTTTCTGAAAGATGAGAGTGCTGTGTTGCCCCTTTGTTTCTGTGCAGAGATTTACTGATGTCCAAACATTGAAAACTTTGGTGGGAAGAGATGACTTTTTCTACCTACGTTCCAACCTAGAGACATTATTCAATATCTGGTTGCTTTTTTTATCTGTGCCATTTACCTGATGTTTTACTGATCTCTTTGCAGAGATTCCCCTAAATGACACATTATTTTCACTACAATTTGTATCTGGTTTTTAAATAAAAAAACTCAGCAGAGCTGTTACCAGGAAAATAAATAAAAATTAAGAATTAAGAATTTAATTTAATTTATTAAGAATTAATAAATTAAGAATTTATTAATTATTAATTAATAAATTAATTAAGAAAATTAATTACAACATTAGCCTGTAATGATTACAACACACTTTAATACAGTACCGAGTAACAAAATCGGGGCAAGAGTCTAACAACTCATACACTCAAACTTTGCTGAGTAATGTTAACCAGTTGACTAAGTAAACTAAGAAAAACCAGAAAATCCTGAGCCAAAAATTGCACTCAGATTGAAGTCCGTGTTCTGGATAGCCTTGTTATATGAGATCACAGCCTTTTCTGAGAACTTTACAAATAATCAGGCCCTGGGAGAGTTACAGGTGTAGTGAGATGATTCTAAAACTCTCTTATAATTGTTATTTTCTAAAAACAAGCATCATGACCCAATCTGGAAGCTCTACTCAGGGCTTCTCAGGGAGATTTCTCTTTGCCTTATGGCTATGCAGAGGCAGGGACACTGGTGCTGCATGTGAAGAGACAGATGGAATTTCAAGTACCAAGTCTTTCTTCTCTCATTAAAAGGGTACACTCTAATTTCATGAGGTGTGAAGAAGTCTTCCTGAAAACAAGATCTCACACAACTATGACGTTTATGGTACCCAGAAATGTACGACATTTATGGTGATGGTGATACTCACTGGGATAGTGAGGGAACATGTGATGATCTTGATTCCATCTACCCTTAGAGCACTCTTCTGAAATATAATTGAAGACAATGGGACTAATTTTAAAACCTACCTACTCATACTTCCCTAGATGCTTTCTGAAGTCCCACTCAACATCTCATATACCACTAAAGTCCCAAGTGATTTATCTAAGTTTTCTTTTGAGTAGAAAATACAAATAAAAAACAAGACTAAAGCTGTAACACAAAGACTAATGTCTTGATTTCTGGACAGCACTTCTCCCTGTTGAAAAGGGACATTCTCTTTGCTGAAATGAGAGATTTTTGTGTGAAACATTCTGTGCAGTTTTATCAATTTTTAAAATAAATTCATTTGAAACAGAAATAGCAGTATATATGCCTTTTAAAGTTGGGAGCAGGGAAGAGAATTGTGAGATTCAAATTTCAATTTTACCTTCTAAATTTGATTTTTAATTAATTTTTTGCAATTTGAACACTGCTCTTATTAATTTGATTTCCTTTTTGAAAAATAAGTCAGGGATTAAAGTATTTAGACATCTTTGTTAATTGTATTATACTGCTTCAAGACATACCAGATGCTGGGGCTGCTGTTTGCTTCCTGAATATGGCCTCTGTTTCTTGGATAGCTTTGTCAATATGAGATGATATTTGTCCTGCTGCAGCTGGAGAGTCATTAGGACCTGAAACATGTAGCTTAAACCTTTCTTGAGTTTGTTTCAATTACAGGCACCATTTTACAGCTGCTTAACAGAAATAATTCCAAATGAAGACATAAGTTTTAGAGCCACATACCTCAGGTGCTCCTGTTTGATAGTTATGAGACAACAAGAGCTAAGGTCTTGCTGTCTCGCTGCAGTAAACAAATTTGACTGTATCTAAAAGAAAAGCAAATAGAATTTGCAGGGTATATAAATCCCTTGGTTATCCATCAGCTGTACTTATATGGAGGTCAAAGACCTGTTGTTAATTGTCTAGCATGCAGAGGGTCAATTTATACAGTGAGCCAAAATTAATGGAATTAGCATCTCTTTCTTGCAGTGGCCTTAGCTCAGGATGCTGCACTAAGCTTTCCTCATTCAGGAAATCTCATTTTTCATTCTGAGATACACCTACTTTCCACAAAGTAGACAACTTATTGTGTAGAAAAGCATTCACCTAGAGCAGGTAAATCAGAACAGTAAAAATATACCAGTTTCCAGGATCACAGTCCCAATTGGTTTCTCCTCTGTACACACTAGTTGATTCTGTACTTCCATCAGAAAACAAGTATTATGGAAGAAATTATTTGAGAACAAACTCTCACAAAGGAATAGAATTGGCATAATTATAGTAGAACAGCATCCTTAACCCACCCAGCCCTTGGTGTCACAGCAAGTTGTCTGATCTACTCCACATAAGCTTGCTTTTTCCCCTCAAGAAAGAATGTTAAATCACAATATTTCCCAAAATTCTATAATGAGGAAGAATTCAAAATTAATTAATTAAAAAAAAGTTTAAGGAGAATATAACCTGAAGATACCAGTTGCCACAGATTTCTTTAACCAAATGTGTTTTATTTCAAATAATAGCATTAATTAAAAATACATATTTAAGAAGCCTGAGCAGATTAGTTAAAGAGCATTTTAGGATTATAAAAGCACTTCCAGTTTCATCAACCAGATGCCATTTCAAACATTGCTGTTTGGATTAATTAACCGAGTTCAGGACACTACATATATTAAAACTGCTAGTTGTATTACCCATCCTCCCCCACACACTTTGGTAATTTGTTATTAAAATCTTGGCCAATTAGAAAAACACAACATGTATTAAGTAAAACAGCACACTGAACCAATCAAAAGTAATTACTCAGACTAAGATTCATTTAAATGATTTATGGCAGCAATTAAATGATTTTAAAATACTTCGTAAAGGTGTGGTGTGTTTCGCACATTCACATATAGAGAATGTAGAATATGTGTAGTCTGTGTTAAAAAGCTATTATTAATTGGTTTTACAGAAATGCCACAAATTGTGTATTTTAGCAAGAAGATCATTATAACAGGATATAATTGATTTAAAGCACCATTCTGCTTAAGAAATATAGCTATAAAGTGCTTCAGACTTTAGTGTAAGAGCAGTTCTGTCTCTCTTATACAGATACTTAATTACTTTAATAATTCTATAAAATTATTTTATAAAGCAGTAGCTTTTAAATTACTTTCACCCAGAGTAGAGATTAAGATCACTTTATGGAATATAATGCCAAAACATTTCTCAGCTTATTAATAAGCCCCTAACTTTTGCTGCATTCAAAGCTGCAGAAAAAGTGCTATTTTTATTTAAATATAGGTGGCCATCATGTAGGTTTCCCCTAGACTAAAATAAATTAAGTGTAGTTTCAGTACTGTAGGAAAATAGATCCTTATCTAAACCAAAGTGCATAGCATAAGTTTGGTTACTTTAAACTGATTCAGTTCTCCACTTGGGTTGGATCCACTGTCCCATCTCCAGTGTTGGCCCACGGCATGCTGCTTGGTTTAGAATTTTTGAACAGAGTATTAATAAATCTGTCAATTTGTTTGTCCTCAGTCTTCCCACATGATCATTTTCTTCCCTTTGCTGCTCTGGTAGATGTCAGACTAACTGGAAGACTTGCCTATAAAGAACAACCCAAAAATCAATGGTTAAGTAATTTCTCAGTCATATCAGTGCCTTGGTGACTGTCAGAAAAGGAAATAATTCTTAGATGTAGGATCTTACCACCATGCACAATAATTTAACTGCTAAAGCTCGTATTTAGTAGAAGATATCAGTGTAACTACATAAGACTTTGTTTCTTTGATTGTTTGAAATAATAAGCTACCAGGAGAAAAGGATTGGAAGCCTTTTCAGGTTCTTACCAATTTACAGTGAAATTGGGCGAAAAACAAGGATGAGATAGCTGATTAAAATCAAAACTGTTGTAAAAACAATATAAAATAATCACAGGTTTGTGATAGATGATGTTTATCATTGAGTTTAAAATAAATTTTAACTTCCATTAAAGATGTCATAGATACTCCATTTTTATTTAACCTACAGTACATACTTGCAGATCTATTCATTTCATCTGTGACAGCATGATAAAGTTTCTAGATAATGACAGAAGGTGATAGGATACAGGAATGTTTTATTTGAGTGCTTATTAGCTTCCAAAAGTTATATTATCTCTTGAAAGTAGTACTGTGAGGCATGATGGCACCAGAATAATTATTTTGAGGACATGACAACAGAACACAGTTGAGCATGCCCCAGAGCTGCTTTAGAAATGATGCTATGGAATATTTGGGTTGTCAATATTCAGAAATACTAATCCAAGCTTGATCCTAAGTGCTTCCAGAAGAAAGTGAATATTTTTTTTTGTTTGATTTTTTTCCTAATAAGAGGCTGCTTGGTGGAGTGAAACTAATTTAAACAAAGTAAAACAAATTAATTTCTTCCAACTTTGGTAGCCTCTTCCCACTTTCAGGATAAAGATGGAATCACTTGTTTTTTAAAGTGTTTATGAAGCACGCTTTCTTCATAATTCTCTTTCACCTCTCTGCAGTTAGTCTTTCGATTAATACTGATCAAGAAACGTGAAATAGGAGATTGGATTGTTGGAGAAAAGCTTTGGAGAATAAGTCAAGGTAGCTCCCTAACTGAAATGAACCGCACAATTTCTGTGGTCACTGGAGTTAAGTTTATAGAAGACACGTAGGCTTCAGAGTTGCAGACAGTACTTTGAGAGCACAGCACATGGAAATCATACCCTTATATCAACAAAGTAATCTAAGACAAACAAAAGACAGTCCACATTAAAAGACAAGGGGATCCATTTCTGCTTTCACTCAAGCAATTCATATGCAATTTTCTGATATAGATAGCTACCAACTATGTTATCAGACACATGAAAACTTGCCATATAAATGAAAATGTTTCAAGATATTCAATTCCAACAAAAATTTAATGATTAATTAAGAGTATGTGAATAAATTTGAATATATTAGGGCTTTTAGTGTTCAACTCTTTATTATCTTCACAGTCTTATTTTAGGGAATTTCATGGCTGTACAGCAATCCTATTTGGTGGGTTATCTTTGTAGAAGAAGAGGCAGCAGAGGAATTGGGAAAGGAAGACACTCAATTAATTAGTAGGGTATTAGTTCCTGCTCCTAATTAAAATCTAACTAAAATAGGAATTTGACAGGTATTTGGCCAGAAAAGAAACATTGGACACTTTTTAACCTTTAGGGAAGTGAGTAGGAAAAGATAGAGCATGAAAGGCATTTTGAGGGCATTTTATAATAGCTTTTATCTCATTATTTAATAAATTCTTTTTGACAGCAATTCTAATAGAGGCTATTTTTTTCTTTTTTTCATTTTTATTTTTAATATCAAATCACTGCATTCACATGCTTTATTTCTCTCTGAGTACAATAAATCAGTCTGGAGTTTCTGGGTTTTTTTTCCCCTGAAGTTTTTCCTTTAACTGTGTTTTTGTCTGATTGCTTTTCATTCCCCACTGATTACTCCCTGAGAAGTCAAAAGCCTAGAACTTGCATCATCTCTGCAAAGCTTTGTAAAGCCTTTTTGTGTAAGGACATGTGTTAAAGAGTCTCTTTGCAAATATTCCTCTGTTTTCTCCTGTTTGGTCAGGAAAGATGAACTCCACTATAGAAAAAGCTGCAAGTTTCTTTCAGGTTAGGTTCTAGAATATGTTTCATAAATACCCAACCAACCTAATAACCAGAATCCTTCAGTACAAATTTACCATAGGCTATATACAGGAGTAATAGCTCTGCTTACAATTTGAATTATTCTTCCAACACTTTACATCAGTTCTGAGCATGTGAAGAAAACATAAGAGTTTGGCTGAAGTGAGCAGCTTTATGAATTTAACAGTTCTCTTTGGGGCTTCAAAAGAGCTTAACTCTTATTGTAGATTTAGACACAAGCTATTACATGTGACTCACACGTTTGTCTCAACAGGAAGTAGGGACTTTCGTGGGAGAACACTTCTTACCAGATGCCTTTCTGGTGGGTGAGTTATTTGGCTGTCACTGCTATGAGACTGCCTGTAGCCTTGTTGGCAGGTGAGCTGCCCACTTTGCACCACCTCCCTGGTTGCACATGCCATCACAGGGTAGAAATAAGGAACACATTCTGGTTTGCAAACATTAATCTATCCCTGCAGAAGTGATGTTGTAGTGTTTCCTAAACCAAATATTGTAGAATTAGAGCTTTTTAAAATATCATCACTTAGAGTTGGGGAATGTGTCTGTGTTGATTTGATTGACTTGATTTACAAAAATTTGCATTTAAAACCTTATCCCGTTTCTGGTCTAAAGCTGTATGGAGAACAATGTGAAAAAAAAAAAAAATCTGTGTTGGAAACCAAACTGATCTCAAATGAACATAAAGCTTCATGAGTCCTGCAGCTTACTTGGTCAGACCAGACTACTACCACCTTACCTGCAAATTCCACAACATATTTGTCATGGAACCAACATTGTCTACAATAATGAGAAATCTGAAATCTGTGACTCCAGAGATATCAGGAACATAATCAGTTGGAATAGTCTGTATTTAAAGTTCAAAAGCAGGGTTCAGGTAATCAATAGATAATTTTCAACAGTCTGTCAAGTATCAGGGGATACTAACAGGAAAGGTACATCTCAATATCATCCTATATTGATCAAAAAGTACTTTACGACCTTAACAGCTTTGAATAATAAAACTAAAAACTGCTGTCCTGGTGCTGACATTGGCCAGTAACATGTGGTTCAGAAGAATATACTAGAAACCCCAGGAATTGATAATTATTTTTCTCAAGAATATTTCACTGTAACCTCTGACATAAAGTGCATTTCAAACTGTAAAGCACAATGGCAGTGGCCATTATAACCTTGGACATTATTATTCTATAATTCTTCATTTAAATTTGAGTAGCTGGCATCTCACCTTAGTGAGTTCCACAGTTTAATTATGCTTTCAGTGAGGAAATTTCATCAGCTGTGAAGGAAGTAGAAAAGGTCGTTTCATTATTTCTTTGCCTAAGGCCTTACCGAGAGAAGCAAATAGTCCTTCAGGAGTCAGTTCAAGATTTTGCTGGAAGAAAACTCACATATTAGGAGGCAGATTAAAATTAATCCTGTGAAGAAAATGATGGAACTGAAATTGGTTACAATTCTCTGTTCAGCCATAAGATGTTAAATAAGTGGACAGCCTGAGAGCCCAGAATCTGAGTACGTTTAATAGTGACCTTTAAATGATCACTAAGTATGGCAAAACTATTAGAGCTTTATGAAGTTTAATTCATGTCTAAAGGATTTCAAATAAGATATTTTGATATTGATGTCTCGATCATAAACAAGTTGTTGACATTGACATTCTTCTTGCAGCACATAGCTGGAAATTCATAAAGACTATGGAGCGTACCAAGGAAGCAACAGGAAGCTTTTCCTTCACTTAAATCTGCCTGTGGTCAATTCATCAAATAGTTGAAGTACAGTGAGACTCGCTGTGTAATGTTTGAGGCAAAGGTAGGAAAAAAAGAATTCACACTGGCTGTAAATCCATAAATGTGTTTGTTCTGAACTGCACTGCCACCCACCCGAATCAGGTCACCCTATTTTTGCGTCTATATGTCAGAGAAATTAATGCCTATCATATCTCAGAAATGTTTAGCAGGAAGGAAGTTTCAGTTTAAGATTGAAGTTCCTAATTTTAGTAGTACAAACACTACTATTCTGCTTAGATCACCTCTGAAAAAAAAAGATATTTCTCTAGGAAATGAAAACTGTGGGTTTTGTTATTGTTGCTGTCTAACACATAAAAAACAAAAGCGAAAAAAGAAAAACTTTCACAGCTTTCCCATTATTAGTTCTGGAAAAATATAATAAAGCCACAGCTGGCAGACACTTATTTTTTTTCTTAGCATTTGATAATAGAATTAATTGGTAAGTGGAAAGCTTAGAACCCTTTTCTTTTGCTGCAAGTTGCCCTCTGCTATCATTACAAATAGATGTTAAAATCTATTATGTTAAGATAATTGTAATTCTTTTAATAATGAGGAAATATATCTGTATCATCAATAATCAAGCTTTTTTTTTTTTTATAAGTAGATTTAATGTAGGATGTCAATAAACTCTGGAGAAAGAGATGCTCAGGCCAGCATAAAGAGTTCAGGGTGTTGGGGTAAGTTCTAAGGCAGCACTCATGTACCTGGTGTCTGTGACTCCTCTTTTAATGATGACATCCCCTTTAATAGCATTTTAGAAAGCATAGAGTGGGAAGTGTGTGGAAGGAGAATGTCTGTCTCACTAGTATACAACAAAGCTGAAGTTAGCAGTACTGTGAGTGATGAACAGCAGTTTCTCTGGAGTTGTCTGCAGTAGTTCAAGCCCATTACTCCATTCCCATTAAAGACATTTATCATTTAGTCACTCACTATGCTTATGCAACAGTATTCTAATGCTGCAAAAAATACCTTGCCAGCTCAATATTAGAGATGGGTGAATTCATTCTGATAAAATGAGAACTGTTCTTAATTCTTCCCAGACCTATAACTGAACCAAAACCTAATTTTCATCCATCATTACTTCAGACCTGAGACCTTGCGCTTTGCAAGCAGGGCCCTGATGTATCAGCTCAGCAAGGTCCCATATGCAGTGGTATCAGGCATAGTATAAGAACCTGACTGGAATGGAACAGATTATTTGGGAATTTCTCCATCCCTTTCCATCTGCAAATTTCTCTCCTAGGCTTCTTGCCAGTGGTGAAACCATGGTGAGGGTGTAATCTGCTGGCAAGTCAAAAGTAGCACAATGTCAGCAATATGGATTGATAATATATATTTAGGATTAGCTGTATCTGAAATACAACATAAACTTAGATTAACTGCAAAATGCCAACCAATACTGCATTTTTTTAATTCCCGTTTCTACTATTTTGATTCCTCTGTCATTTTGCTTACATTCCATTGTTTAAGAGCTAGCGCAATATATATGGCATTTACAAGCAGCTTTCAGCAAGTTCTTCTTGTGCAGGTACAGAAGAGAATATATCTGTAATTACAGCAAAATCTGTGTCTTTTAATGCAAAGTCACATTGAATCTTCTTGACTTATCCCCCCTGACACCTAAGTACAGATTTACAGATACTAAGAATATATTTTGGAAGTGATCATTTTTCATGAGTCGATCAGGTCAGAGAACAGAACTTCCTTCTATTTGGTAGACGGTAAAGGAAGAAATACATGTTACAGCAGTGAAATAGAATATAATATTTTCAGTCCTTAAAAATGTAGTTGATCTCCAGTTTCATTTTTTTTTTTCTAAAAGTGCCTAAACAACAAGCAAAAAAAAGTCCCAATGATTGAAAAGAAATTATTTCCTGTGTTAAAGTCAAAACTGTAACATTTCAGCACTTTTCTTAGAAAAAAAAAATCTTAAGTACTAAGACTTCATCTTTCAGTGAAGGAATATATATCTACCTGTTAATATTCAGGGACTGTTCAGAATTTACATTTAATCATGTGCAGAAAATCAAGCAGCAGAAAATGTTAGAAGAAGTTTTGATCTTTCTCTGGGGACATTTAAAACCCACCTGGATAAGTTCCTGTGTCTTCTTCTCTAGGTGGCCCTGCTCTGGCAGGGAATTTGGACTAGATGATCTTTCGAGGTCCCTTCCAACCCTTAAGATTCTGTGATTCTGCAATTCTGTGACTCATGTAAGGACAATGTATTGAAGACCATGGTCACAGATTCAGTGTCATGGGTTCTCAGGGTGATCATTGCCCTGAGATTATCTCAGATTTCCATCAGAGTCCTCTTGAATCAGCTTTAAGAAATGTTTTCAGTGTTTTCATTGACAAAAAAGAATTTTCATTATGATCAAAAAGGCATTGAGTCTCTTCCCTCCTCTCCACCACAGGGATGTTGGAAAGAACTCTCCAATGGGCAAGTCTGTTGTGTGGTGAGGAATATTTGATCTAGCTTCTCGTATCTAGTCCATTGACATTACTGGACAAGTAGGTATGATCTTTGACTAACTTTCATATTTTCATTTATTTGCTCCTGACTGTACTGGTTTTTGGATGTTTTCTTCATGCAAATCACTACAGCTTTGCCAGCAGTGTTAGTTTAACTATTTGAATGCTGTTGTGAATGTTGACTAATATGACCGTATTGGAAAATAACAGCTCAGGAATAATGCAGGTATCAAGCACAGGAATGAACCACCTATTTTTACTTGAGGTCATTTCAGGGTGATTATCTATCATCCTGAACTGTTTTATATGCTACATCAAAGTATTAAAAAGATTTGGGGATTTGTTTAGTACCATTTTAGCTTGCCTTTTATTCAATGCCAGACAGAGATTTCTACATGTCAATGCGAGTCCTGTTAGTTGGTTTACAAACTAAATGAGTAGAATTCATTGATCCATTAGGGAAATTATAGAGGGCAGAATAATTTCAAATAAGCCAAAAAAAAAAAAGCCTCTGGTGGTCAGTACTGTTATTTTACTATAACAGGAGCATGTTACTGGATCTCTCAGATTGTATTTCTTGGATCCTGTGTTAAATACTCTTTCTTTTCTACTGTTTCAGACAGAAGCTGATATGACAGATATTTCATATAAGATCATGTTGCAATGTGGTGCACTGAATGTACTCATGAAGTTAGATTCCAGTTTTCAGATCTGATAACTGGGCTTTAAATTATTTTAAGCAGAGACTGCTCATGGCAAGAAATGAGTTGTGTATTATTTCAGTGCTTCTTTACAGCCTCACGTTGAAACAACATATTTGTCACCTAGACTATTGAGTCAGCAAGGAACACAACAGGTATCATAGGTGTTGGTAAAAGTTTAAAAAAAGAAATTGGATCCTGGACAGTGTGTAGTGCACTTCACTCCATTAGTAAATTGTTTAACTGAAAGCTCAGATGTGCTTTCGGTAAGCACTGACATTTTATCTGAAGTAAGGATGAGAAATTTCACTTAGTACAAAGCAAAGCATTAAAAAGGTTCCTTATCTTTGGGACCAGAATACAGATATTAGTAACACTGTCTGCTTCTTTTTAAAACCCTATTAGTGTCAGGTAATACTTTTCTCCAATGGCACTTGACATTTACTTCACTAAAAAATGCTGAAAATGAACTTTCTGAGGTAATATTTTAAGTAAAACACTAATAGCCAGCTAAAGGAAACATAACCTTTGATATCAGTACAATATACACTAGCTTTGTTCCTAAAACTGGTATCACGGGCATTAGCAATGTAATCTGTCATTTCTTTTTCTGTGCACGTATTTATGTTTTGGTCTGTATTTATACATATCTGCTAACTAAATATCCAGCTTGTACTATTTCTTTGAATTCAATAAGATGCAACACTAGAAGGCAAAATTATTCTAATGGCCGAAATCTAATATTTCTTTTTCTCAGTGTATATAATGCAAGTTAAGAAATGAGAATCCCAAGCTCCTGTATTAAGATTGATCAACCATTTTCATGAAACAATATTTTACTTTATATAATATATTTTTATATTTTATTTTATCTATATACTGTATAACATTTCAAGTCTGTAAGACCTCTATAATAGTAAAGTTATGCCTCAAAGATTATGTCTCCAGAGCTAAAAGGCCCAAGATTGTTCAAATAGCATGGACACTGGATGGTGTGAACAACATAACTGTAATGGTTGTGGAAATATTTATGTTTTTAAAGGACAGTAAAATAGGACAGACTGCAATACTTGAATTGGAGGCATGAAGGAGAACACCATACCACTTGCAATAAGCATTATGTAAGAGACAGAGTCTCTGCTGCAAAATGAATCAGGAGCAGAACATGTATTTAAGCACCGGGCTACTGCCTGTCCATAGTGGCTTTTTACTAGCATGCTTGTAGGCAGGGCAGCAGTTTAGTGTTCTAGGCATTGTTTGGGCACCCTATGGTCTATAGCATGTACTGTGGACTATGTGCCAAAGCAGTATGGATAGGCCTGGTTTTGTCTCCCTCCATTCTATACATCCCTCCATCAGGTTGCATGTGTTCACACCCCATGCCCTCTTGCAACATGTCTTGGCCTGTAACTTTTCCTTCATTTTATGCCATGAAATCATCTAACTGTGATGAGCTATGACATGGTCCTTGCTTTGTTCCAACCTTAAACTGAGGAATGTACAATACACAATAACTGCATGCTAAAACTACCTGAAGTCCCAAGAAGTCTTTAGACTAAGCGTGATGTGATCTAGATGACATCCCTGTGTGTCCTTTGACCTCAGGGCCAGAAAACACACTTGTTTTGCCGGATTTGTATATATATATTTAGAACAGTCAGAGAACAATTCAAAAGCAGAATGTATCAAATGTTAAAAACAGAACTGAAGTCTATTGTGTTGGAGACTTTCTGAAAATGTCACCACTTGTTTTGTCATTTGAATGTAAGTAGAGAGTCACTGTGGCTCTTGGTTTGACCAGTTTTGAGATACTTTTCAAAACTATCCTCTGATTTCCTCAAGTAAAGCTTAAAGCAAAAGAAATGAAATACTTAGGTGAGAGTAAAATGAAAATGTCACCTAAAATCTGTTTGTTCATTAATGATTGATACTGGTCAATGGTGGCATAAGGTTTCTACTGAAAAGTCCTCCTGGAACTCTGCAGTGCATTCCAGGCAAATGTGAGAAATGGTCCCAGGTGATGGATCACTTGCTGAGTCTCTCAGAGCAACTTTACCCTGCATTCATTCTCTGGATAAATGTTCCTTTTCAGAGTGCTTCTGAGGTCAAAAGTCTTTCTGGCCATGAAGGCTGTGAAAAAGAGGAAGGTTTTCACCAAAGCACTGTTTGTCACCAAGCTTCCTTGATTATGAAGCTTTTCATTGTTTCATGCTTAGTTCTGATGAACTGGTTTGACAGCTGCAGTTTTAGAAAGATCTACCAAATAAAAGAGAAAAAAGAATGAAAGAGTTGGGAAAAATTTTCATTGAGAACATATGGGGCAGGAAACCAGTGTAAAAACTGCTGATGTTTTGATTGGCTAGAGAACACAAAATGTATGTTTTTAGAGGATTAAAAGCTGGATTCTGATTTGCTCACCCATTCTGGGTGGTAACTCACTGTCAAAATTTTCCTGTTCATTTCAGTGGAGCTTATGCACTGTGAACAAGCAAGACAAAACCTCATACTGATTCACATGTTGCTATTAACCATGGATGATAAAGATTTATCTGTTGAACATGACTATATGCTGTGCTCTCACGTTCTCTATATAGTGCTAAATATTGACACTAAGCTTGACTTCAAACTTGCTGTGGAAAAAGCATCTAATTTTACGTAGTGAATATTTTTCACAGCTTCTTTTGTCCTTAACAAAGGTTTCAGGCTCCTCACCTGCTGTCAGTGCAATATCTAACACTGTTAGTGCAATCAGAGCTTGAAGTCAGTATACTATCTAATAGAGGATCTATTGTGAGAAATTATATACTCAGAATAATGCCCGTGTACTGTTCTGCCTCTTGCCTCCAAGGTCATAGCTGATACATCGAGTTCACGTTGTCCTTCTGTCATGTCAGGCTCTGGACGCATTTTCAGTTCTGTAACCATTATGAATGTCATAAACGAAAACAAGTCTGTATGTTTTTCAGTACACCAGGCTTTAACACTGCATCTCCTTCTTTACCTGGTGCTTCCTGACCTTCACTTAAACACTAACAGAGTCTAGCTCTCTTGTAAAAGGGTGGGTGGGCAAACTACAAGGCCCCCAGTCTCAGTAATCTGGGCAGGAAGAAAATGCTGTACTGAAATCTGTATGGATATGATCCCATGTGTCTGTATAGAACTACAAGCTGGGAAAACAAATTTCTGTCCATATCATTCTTTATTGATTTCAAAAGGCATATAATTTATTTTAGTTTTTCTTAGGTTCTTAGGTTAAGTACACAGTCATTACTATTTTGAGCCTAAGCAGAAAATATCATCTTCCTCTTCAGATGTACCATACAGAAATACAACACTTTACACAGCAAGTCATGCTCACAGCCTCTTTTGTTCTCAAAAAGTCTCTGAAGTGCAAATTGGAGGGATGTGTATATAGTTGACAATGAATTTTTAAGACATCGATACACTTGTCACTTGTGCCTCTGACAGTAGTAGTGTAGCATCCTTTCCCTTGCCACCCACAGACTTTTTTCTTACTTAGGTATCTCTAATCATGGTTTTCTTGTTTCAATCACCTGAAGCCAGAGCATAATGTTGCCTGTCTGATTCCAAGACAAGTTAAATAACTGTCATACATCATATGGGATCCCCTTTGTCATCAGTACTCTGTGGTTGCTTCTAATTAGAACAGCGAATTACTTAAGAAAGCAGAAGTGAGGTGGTTCCCAGGAATGTAATTATCTACCTACTACACGATCTTCTGAAAAATCCTGTGGCTAGAGAATTCCACAAACCTTTCTTCCTCCCTTCCAAAAGGGCTTATATTGTCATTGCCTTCTGTTCCTCACTAGTATTTACAGAATCACAATTTTTGTGACCATTTAAACTTTGTGTAAAAGCTGATGTGGAGCAATTTCTGTACTGTCTCATTCTGAGAGCAAAGAACACATTACACCTTTTGAATTTCCCCATGCATATGATTAGCACTGATCAAGGTTCTCAGCATATTTGTGAGCTGGAGAAATAAAATTATTTTTCCTTAAAGAGAAATTTTCTCTTTTAAAGAAATAATGGCACTTTGCGATTCAGTTGATTTAAGATAGTGCAAAAAGTCAGCAAAGAAAGCAATGCACAGACATTTTTGTGTTTATATTGATGGAGGCAGAGAGACACCCTCTGCCCAAATTTCAGCTTTGCCTATGATTTGTAGATGTAGTTTATCTCTGGACTAGTGTAACCTGCCTACCACCTGGGCACAAGACAGCGCTAAGATTTTTGTGTAATCAGCAGATCAGTAGTCAACTGGGCATCAGACAAAGTGAGCTCACTTGAAACTACTTGCATAGAAAGTGCTTTGTGATACCTGGAGCCTATGCTGCTGCAAGTTGATATCACATAGTCCACCTGCAAGGTCTTCTGTACTTGCTTTTTTTCTCAAGGTCTGTAAACAGAAACCAGTCCTCAGAAGTATCACCTAATTTTTTTTCCAATTTACATCATAAATATAACTTACTGAGAAGCACAACTGAAAAAACATCAATGCTCTTCCATCTACGCTATACTACTGCTGATCATGTTTCACAAAGGATTTTGTGGTTTAATTTAATTCTCCAAAGTAAAAGTGATGTTGATGCATCCCCTATAGCATATGTTTGCTTCATCTTATATGTAACATTCTTAAGTAGCAACAGAGCAACTCACCTAACTTATTATTCTGCTTAACATAATCATGCTTCTAAGACTACCTAGTATAATACCAGTCTTCTTGCCTTCCATCTCATTAACCTTTGAAAATGCTTACTTAAAGAGGAAACATTCAAGCTCTGACAGCTATACCTAGAAGCAGAAGCTATAGTATAGCAATACATCACTCTCCCACAGCTCTGCAGCTCTATTGTTTTCCCTTGAAGTTGAAATAGGTCTTCCTTTCAAAATCTTCTCCTTTAGGTATTGGAAAGAATCCATCAGTATAAAGCTGATAGGCTGTACTCTGTCTGTGCAACACATCAGGTCATCCATCAGCACAGACATTATTATGCCAGGTGCCTCAAAGCTTGGGAAGCTACTGGCTCTCAAATCCCATTGTATTGCAAGCTGCTCTTAATGCACAGAGACTGTCTTCACTATACATATCAGTGAGAACTTGTTAAAAGGGAAAGGCTTCTACTAGAGAATGAATCTCAAAAGAGTTGGTTCCGGCAACAGAAAGTTTTTCAGTATCTTCTTTGTTATGAAAATGAGCTAGGAAATCTCATGAGAATGGCTCTTCTCCCTATGAGAACTGATTATTGTCCCACTTTTGGCCAAACTGAAAATACCAGTAGAGTGATAATTTCTTAAAATACTTCAATGACTGATCCTTATCAAAACCAGGGCGAGCAAGAAGCCTCTGAAAACTTAAAATGCAAAACAAGGAAAGAAAATGTTTGAAAATGGATAACATCACTCTGGAGCTGACTTCACAAACCTGGAAAAAACCCCCATAGGTTTATCTTCAAGAAGGCTGGAACCATATGTTTATGTGCAATCACTCTTTATCTTTTCAGCTAAAGCAGAAAAGAAAGAGAAAAAAAAATAAAGCCCTCCAGCTCTGTTACAGCTTTTATCATTTCAAATCTTTCCCTTAATAATTCAAAGTAAACTAATTACCTAATTAAGTTAACAGGTGTCAGTCATTCAAACATAAAGAGCTACTAGATAGACCTGAACTGGGGAATTCTTTTCCTCAAGTGTCTGCACTTAAAATTTAAAACATAATGGCATTAAAACAACTGATTGAGTTCCTTTAAAGGCATTGCAGCTCAGATCCATACTGAAGGCATTCACCTGTGAAGCAATTAGGCTTTTACCTCCCATTACAATACTTTGGCAAGTTTCCCGATGAATTCTTTATGTGTGGCCCCTCATGTCTAGAAGCTTACAGTAAAGAGTTGTACTGTTTGAAAGGAGGATGAGGAGCTCCCCTTTAAAGAAAGGAAAGAACACTGACCTTGCTGTGAGAGTAATTGTGTTGATAATTATTGTGTGTCTATTATTTTCCCTAAAAGCACTGTATTATGCTACAATAACAGCCAGCAGTATTGTTGGAGCTGTTGTGCATAGGGCCAAGTGATATAGACATATTGGATGCTGTAAAAATAAGTAATACTTATTTTTAATAAAAATTAAGAAGGTGTTATCTTCTCTGTAATATATTTTGTGAATTACACTTTTCTCTTACCTTCCACATACTCTGGTCCCCGTAAATAAATGCAAGTGGCTGTCTGTGAGAGCTCTTCAGTTTCATAATTTCCTGAAAAGTATAAAACCATTGTGTCTCAGCAATAAGAAGGAAGCCATTGGGAACAACAAAAAAATAAGGTAAAAAAAAAAAAAGTCTGGAACCCAGAAATACAAATAAAGCTTATTAAGCAAGACAAAGGAGGCAAACAATTTATAAACATCAGTACTGACTTAAGACTTTTTAGTCAAAATATTTCAGGTTTTGAATGTTTAGGGATTCAAGGAAAAGAAAAATCAGGAAAATCCAGCATGTTTGTTTGCATTTGATGCTCAGAGAAACACTTGTTTTTCTGACAAAGGCAAATCCTGATCATGAAAGCCAAAAGAAATATCATTTATTTGACAGGTAGTTATTTTTTCTGGTCTTCCACATGCAAGCACTAAGTCCATATGTTAATGCTTTCCTTACACCATGCAGATACATGCTGGTATGTAAGAACATTGCTTTTGCTGCCTTGATTTCTCACTGCTGTATTTTGTCCAGTGGCACAAATGATACCTGTGTGCTGTAGCGGTGAAAGACTGTGATCCAAATGCAGCTCATGATATTTCATAGCAATTTGATTCAGCATGATACTACAAGCTACAGAGGTAGGTGTGATAAATTGGTGGTAGTGGAGGATTTACTGGCATTTGAGAGACCTGTGAGACAATGCTGTGGATAAGGAATGGTGCAGAAACAAACAAGAGTTAAGTCCTGATGTGGGTATGAGATCCAGAACAGGGAACTGAGTTCTGGTGAATTGTATTCTGTCAGTGTGCACATGCCTGAAATTTGTCAAATGAGAAATTCCTAGACTTGCTAAAAAGTTGCAATAGTTCTGTTACTCCAAACAACTTTGAAATAAATAAATGGAAGTGAATATGAAGTGCCTGGGTTCAACTGATAGTTGAATAACTTAATGGGAGAAATGCTCATCACAGAATCACAGAATCTCAAGGGCTGGAAGGGACGTCGAAAGATCATCTAGTCCAACCCTCCTGCCAGAGCAGGACCACCTAGAGTAGGTCATCAGAACAGTTAAATACAAAGACATCAACTCATACTTTAAATGCCCTACTACTGTAAAACTAAGTGTAAAACTAAGCTGAGAACATACCAGCCCACATTTATCTGCTTCAGTTCTTTCTCAGGCTCTATTGGCTGCTGATGGTGACAAATTATTGTGCTAGATAGACCTGTAGTCTGATTTAAAATGGTCATTCTTACATTAGCATATCACCACCACCCCAGAACCAATACATTGGTATTAGGTTTTGCAGTGTCTTTATTTTGAAGCAGTGTGCAATAATGGTGTCACAGCTGGAAAAAGCATCAACAGGAATGAACAAGTAGACTGAGATCTAAAATCATTCTTCTTCAAATCTGCAATGAGAAATTTTACTTGTACTCCAAAAGATACCTGAAAAATTCAATGAATATCCCCCACCCTAAGCTTTTAATGCCCAAGTTGATTGGTTTTTTTTTTAATGTTTGTTTTGGGTGAGTCTTTTTGGTTTTTTTGCTTGTTTGTTTGGTTTTGTTTGGTTTTTTTTAAAACGAATTATATCTTGGCAACATATAAGTTGTCAGGTAGAACATGATTCATTCATATTAGTAAAAGCATTTGACATGCAGAGTGCTTGTGTGCATAGATTGAGGTAGGTTATAGAGAGTGCATGGATGATTGAATAAAGAGAAAACAGGTGCTGTTTGATGTTTGAAGTGGACACCTACAGATAAACTTTCTGAAAACTCTGGGAGTCAAAGAACTGCTTTAACAGATGAGCCATTTTGCTAATTGTCTGTATTGATTTATTCTTAAGGAAGACTGAATTGCACAACAATCAATCCATCCTATAATTAGAAGCGTACCCTCACCATTTACTCTTGAGAAATAAAACTTTTTCTCTGGCAGGAAAAGCTTACTTAAAGTTAACAAAACTATCACAGGACATAGAGAATGAAGAGTATGAGGCAACATTCCCCTGAGCACTTTGCTCATCCAAGTGGCCTGGTACTGCCCAGTTTTTATCAGAGGCCTAGGCACTGGTGGGAGAGCAGGGGTCTAAGGTTGCTTCAGCCTTTGGGAATTTAAAACCACAGTTCAGGCTGAGTGGGTTTGAAACACCACATCACTGGGACTATGGAGAAGGGATGAGAAGGCTGAAGAGGAGAGATGATAATATTTCCCCAACAAAATGGACCTTAGTGTGTTGCTAAGAGACCTCTTTTGGCAGTGCAGGAACTAGGTCAATGGCACAGAGATTGAGAGTAACGGCAAAGATACAAAAACCCAAAAGTCCTCTCATTTTAAGACAAACTGTGAGATAAGGACTGTAGCAGCTGAATTTTACAATGGCAATGTCTGTATACCCACTCATACATAAAGTTCTTGGTTGTTTCTGAAAGTCTCTATGTCTTGGCTGTGCAGCTGAACTACCAGATTTTTCCAGAGAGAGGACATTTTGTTATTATTTATTTGTAATTTATAATTAGAAATTAATTATATAAATATAACATGTACCATACAAATATATAATTATTTATAATTATATAAATTGTAATATAATTACAATTATATTATAATTTATAGATTTATAATTCAGGTTAGAGCTCAACTAGGCTTGCAAATGAAAAGATTATGAATTGTAAGGAATGACCTGACTTATGAAGGTTTCTTAAAGGTGGAATGGCTAAGTAGTGGGCTACTATGTATTTTTAGAGGGCTTAGTTATGCACCAATATACACGCATCATTTAGGCTGTGTACTGTGTGCTACTGATTTTTAAATTGAGTTTACTTAAATCTTTGAATAGGATATCTATAATTCCTGAAAAAAATCTTTACTCACTATTTACTCTCTCATCTATAAGTACCTTCTGTATATTTACAGAGCAGCAAGAATAGCTATCCCAAAAGTTTCCTATAGATATGTTCTATGACCTTTTTTTTTCTTTGAAGAAATACATAACATTTTAAAAAATAAATTTCAATCTTGAAAAAGAAGAAACACCTTTTGGCCTGAAAATATAACAAGCTAAACCCATTTTAATATATGTTTGTATGCAATAGGATTCTGTTAGCTGACTGAGAAGTGAACTGTTCAAACACAGTAATGAGCAGAAAAATATTTAACTAGATTTAGGATCTTGAGATGCAACTAACTTCACCTGAACAAAATAAATGCAGTTGTCAGGTAAGTGCTGCAAACACCATGCATTTTTTAACAGAACAAAACCAGAAATCCAGTTTCAGAAGGGATGGTTTGCAGTATATTTATGGTGGATGTCAGTTTTTAATGTCTGGTATGAAGTTTAAACCACATTTCTCTGTAAAATGTCACTATCGTGGCTGCTCTGGGAATCCATTAATAGTATGAAAGTGGTAAATAAGAACGAAGAGAGAATCCAGCTTAGGTACTATATCAGTACAAACACAAGGTGGTAATGGTTTGAACTCTCTGAAATGTGGCTTTCTTATGTAAGGCTACAAAATTCTTTGGATCTGAAATTTATGTGACAATAAAATGCTAAATATGTCATTGACAGGTGTGAAAATGAAAAATTAACTTGGAAGTAAAAGTTAAATTTTCTGTTAAAACTACCAATTTTGCTTTCAGAGTTGTATTTGTCAGGATTGGCCTGTCACAAAGAAATGTTTGACTTTTGAAAAATCTAATTTGTTGGTGGCCAATAGTCTACTGAAGTATTTTGGATCAGATATAACTGAGGTATTACTTCAAAACAAAACATTGTTCTTGTGATTAGAAACACAATAACATTATTGCTCTCTCCAAAAGCTCTTATACCTGATATAACTCTTTTGAAATCAATAGCAAAACTATCATTGACTTTAGTGAGTGAGGATCTAAAGCAGTAGGTTACTTAAAAAGCTACCTTTTCTTAGTTCTGGAGTGTTTCAGTGTCTCCTTATACAAGATGAACTACTAGAGTCCAACCAGTTGTTACACTTTTTTTCATTAAAATAGTATGTAGAAAACAAACAAACCAAAACATGTCTTCCAGATCTGCTGGAAGAAGGCAATAAGAATAAAGGAACGATAGGATTAGACATCCATCAGCCCCTGTCTCATTCCCAAATGTAATGTTGGTTCTGCTCTTGTTACTGCACAAGATTGCTGCTGTCTTTGGCTGTGAGTTGCCTGCTTCCACTGCAGGACCTCTAGCCTTTGTCAGAAGAACAGGAGTGGTCATGCTGTGTGACTCAGCTGAGAAGAATGGTCTCAGCTTCTGCCCCTACCACTGAATATCAGACCTTGTGCCTACATCAGTTTTACTAAGAGATAAAACCTCACACCCTGTGCACTAGGATTTATGGAAATAATACCAGTAAGCACTGTGATCCACAGGGGATTCTTTCTTTATACCCTACCCCAAGACATTGTTGGATTGTTCTCAAAGCAGAAACATTCCAATTTTACCTCTGTTTCAATGGTAGTCATCAACCATGCTGGCATGAAACCTCTGAATCCAGCAAAGGAAAAGCCTTGAGCCTGAAAATTAGTGATTTTGTAAGCTGCATTATTTCAAAGGATGCTTGAGAGGACTACCTATTTTTACGTCCCTTTATAATCTTTAAGAGAGGCAATTTTAAGGTTATATTAAAGTCTCACAAGCCTGTGGGAAAAGGTAGCAGAGACCTCTGTTATCTTGCTCATGAATAACAAACATAACACTAATTTGCACTCAGAAATGCTAAAGTGGTTTAAAATACAAATGAGACTAACGGATTGCATCTAATAAATGAGGCTTGCTATGGAAAAAATCACCAGTGCATTTGAGCACAGCTTTCTGCCAGTGCAGGGATCACTGCAATCCAGCTAACACCCACCATCACATCTGCCAGGACCCCGAGAGCACCACCAGCTCTGACTGTCACTGACCTGTTCTTCTGGACTTCTCTCACCTACAGCTCAGGAGCTCATATCAACTCGCTGTGGCCATCCATCATCATCCCTGGGGAGGTACCTGATGGCTGGGCCTGGGGCTCCCTCTGAACCCCGTGGCTGCCCTGCTCCTGGCTGGGGTGGTGGGATGGGCCTTGGCTGCCAGGCTCTGCCCTGCAGAACTCCATGAGGATGCCCTGAAGCACATGATACCTTGATATCTTCCTTTCATCTCACAGGTTTTTGGGAACCCTAAATGATCTTCTTTCCTGTGCTGTTTTAAGCTCCTTTTGCAAATATCCGGGATTTTTGAAGTTTTTTTGTTTGGTTTGGGTTTTTTTTGTTGTGAACTGCAGCACTGAAAGCCCAGTTAATGATGTTATTCAAAAGAAAACATGACTGATATGAGACCAAATCCTCCTTTGTGGTTTAACTTGTATTAGAGCTATGTTATTATTACATGACAAAGATATGATCTAATGGATTTATTGGATACCAGGGGATCTAGCTGCCATCTTTGACTGCGTGGCTGGTATGTGAGATGACTGTTGGGAGACATCTCACTTCCTTGCAGCTTAGTTCCCTCTCCTGTAACAAGGATATTATTTCCATGCAACTCTTTCTACCTTTCAGAGTTATGTGAATGTAAAATATTAAACTTGTGAAACAAAGCAGATATATATTAAGAATAGCATGACTCCTCTGAAAACCACTGAAACAGATCAGTAACTAAGACCCTCTTGCACTTTTAGACTAAAGTAGCTTGCAAAATAAAGAAAATCTTTATTTAAGAGATAGGAATAAGACACTGACATGAAATATATTCATTGTTCAACACTAAGTAGGCAATAAAGCCAAAAATACAACCTGTATTTTCTAAGTTCTAGACTAGTCCTTTTTGTCAACAATTCTTTAAGCTGCTTCTATCACAAGTAGTATTTCTCTACCTTTCACTCAACCTGTCACTCCGAGTGGGTGGCAAATCATCATAGAATTCCTTCATTAAGAAAATAGAGCTCTCAGTACCTTGTTTTCTCAATTCAAAAGAATAAAGGAGTCTTTGCTGTACACTACAGGAAAATGTTCTTCTCAAATTGATCTTTTCTTAAAAGAGCTTTGTTTGTTACTATGCTACATTTCACATGCAAATATATTGTATTCCTTTTACTTGTTCATAGTTTAATTGGAGAACAGCAGGTGATCAAAATCACAGTAGTAAGAAAGGTGTATTTCTGTAGAACAGATGAGGCTCCCATTGAAATCCATCCAGGGGTGCTTTTAGCTTTCTCTATTAAACAGGCTTGCAACTTGCAAATCCCATTGCTATAAAACCTAAGCAGAGTCTTACTCACCCTATGAGTTCTCTCAACCACACACAGATGATGAGAAATCTTAGGCCAGTTTGCTGTCATGTTTCTTTGTGCTTCATCTGAATATTTTTTTCTTTTTTTGCCAAAGCCATATCCAAGAGGGCATATAAACTTGACAAGAAAACATCTGTGTTCCTTTCACTAAATGATTATTCTTTTAAATTTTGTTGTTAGTAATGGTAGACAATTGTTATCCATATTTAAAGAAACAGATACAAAATCCAATATAAGTAGGAACACATACAAACTCAATAAGACATTTAAGCATAGAAGTGTTTTTTAATTAAAGAAATCTATTTTTACTTGCTGGTTTTGTTTTAGACGTATCTTTATAATCATGCAATGATTTCTTCTGAATAATTGCCTGTAATTTGTCTTTCTGGAGTCGATATCTTCATGCTTTCTACACAAATATCACGAACTAGTGATACAATCTCTTTCTGGTAAACCATGAATCAGGCCTGGAAAATCAAAAAGGAATGAATGAAAATGGCAAAAGTAGAAAACACAGTAAAAGATGCTATTTCCTTTGTTCTGCTTTTTTTTGGTACATTCTTACTTTGCTAGGATTTTCCACTCCTTTAAAAATATATATATATCCACACATCTATCAAATGTGCACCAATTGCATGACTTTTCAACCTTTAAAATATATATTAATACCAAAAATTCCTAACAAACTGGCAGGAAATGTCAGGAAGCAGATGATCTCAGTATTAATTGCTACAACAAATACCATAAGCTGGAAGTGCTGGAGCACATGATTGTTTAAATATGAGACATTTCATCTAATACCTTTACAGACAGAAGTCTGGATAAACACACGTATATTTCTTGCCTTGTAGGTCAGTTTATTTGTGTTCTGACTGAGCAGAAGGGGAAAAACGTTAGTCATTGTCACAGATATTTTTGCTTTTACTAAAAATCAGTAATCAAGGAAAGCTCTGTCTTCAACATTTCTAAGTAAAACTTAGCCCAGAACAAGGATTATGCTTATGTCAACGGTACCCACGTGCTTTATTAGCATGACTAAATCAATGTGGTAGATTTCTGTAAGTTAGCTGCAGTACTGTGAAAAACAACTAAAAAATGCTTGATGATACTTGACTTCTATCATTGCTGCAACAGATTACAGAGAGAATTAGTTTTAGTTGTGTCACCTTGAGTTAGTAAGAAAGAGTATTTCTTTTACCTCTGTAGTACTTTCTGGTAAAATCTTATACACATCATTGCTTTGGAGTGTAGATTTAAGGAAATGATATTCAGAGCAACTTTGGTTCATTACGCTGTGCCTATTAATGTTTTTTAAGTGTGACTACCTATCAGACATTAACATTTTAACATTTTATTACTTTTATATCATATTTGACTGAGAAATAGAGGCTTCAAGGACATTATATTCCTTCAAGGTTCATGAAAACAGGCAATCTGAAAGAGGACAAAGAACAGATAAACTCCTTATTTAGCACAAGTGCATAATCTATATAAGAAAGGAACATTTCATAAATTGTGGATATCTATTCTTGTGACTATTTTGTCCATGGTTTGGTTGGAGGCTGAATGTGAGTTCTTATATGATGTGACCTTTAATATTTATTTATAATTTCTGCTTTGTATAAGTGTAAATTCATTTAGTGACATCTGGAATATCATTAAAAAGCTGACACATTTAGATTCAGTAAAAGTTTTCTGATTTTATTTGGCTTTGTCTGAAAAAGAAAAAATGGATCTCTTTCCTCAATTTACCTGTTTGCATATACTTTTTCTATAGAAGAGTTTACATTTCTCAAACATGAAATATTTGTATGGAGAGTTTATTTAATCTTAATTGTAATTAATCGCAATCCCTTTTAGTTGTTTTTGGAGATATATCCATCTGAAAATATCACCTGGAGTAATGGACTGACTAGAACTTTGTGAGGTTCAGTAAGAAGTGTGAAATTGTGTAACTGGGGAGTGGTAACTACATGCATTAGTATGTGCTGGAGGCCAGCCTGCTGAAAACAGCACAGCAGAAAAAAGACCTGGGAGTCCTGGTGGATGTCAAGTTGAACATGAACCAGAACTGAGTAAAGTTTTTGCAGTTTCACATCATGTTTGGTGTCTCAGGTTGCATCTATAAGTCCCTTCCAAACCCTACCATTCTGTGATTCTGTGATTAGGAGAAATGTTGCCAGCAGATCAAGGGAGGTGAATATCCCAGTGTGAGATGGAGGAACATAAGAAATAATATGCTTTAAAACATGGTTTTTTTTCTTTTATTATTTTCCTACCGAGTTTCTCCATTATCTAGTAGTATCTTCCATCAATTTCCATTTACTATCTACATGGTCCACAATAAAACAAAGCAGTTAGCCATGCTTGAAAGTTGTGTTGAAGTGGGGGCCTGGGGAGCAGGTTAAGCAGACCAGGGCATAAGTCTTGCTAAATACCACACATTTTTTGTAGCTGCCTCTTAATTTATCTTCCCTAATTTCTTGCACATTTCTCTTTCAGACGATTTCTCAATTCCTTAGCAGTTCAAATAATATATAGTAGAGAATGGAACTGTGTATGGAAACAAATCTGCAAATTAGATGTGGCCTAATCCTCTCAACTCTTCATTGCTGGAGAAGGACTGGGTAATCCTTTCTGTTCTCTCACTTGCATGCCTACAAAGAGAACAGACTGACTGGAGGTGTGTACTATTCCTTTTATTTTTGTGTAGTTCCTCTAATAAGCAGAGAGGCAAAATGGATCTTTTGGATTGACATGTGTGAAGCTGAAATTTTGTAGAAAGGGTGGGACCTCTTTATTCCATTTGCATATGTTTGCCCTTGGAACAGAAGTCATTTCTATGGATTTCCAGGAGGACTGTATGGGTTATCCAAAGACCATCTTTCAAAGGCAACTCTCATAAAATATACATGCAAAACATGCCTATGCTGTCACAAGCAGGTAATTTCACATGCAAAAATATGCTGTTGTAGACTATGAAAAACAAGCTGTCAGTCATACAAGTAGTGGTTTACTTGTGCAGTTGGTATTTACAGATTCAACTGGGAACAGAGACTTGCAGGAGACCATCTGGGTCATCAAGTCCAGTTGCCATAAGTGCAGTCAATAGATGTGTAGTCCAGATGACTTCATAAAACATCTATTTGTCACACTTATCATGCTACAGAACAGGTAATCTATAGGATAGAATATCAAATGACACAAAAGGCTGTGATGGATCACATGAGAAGAAGGAGGTGATATCAAGTGTCCTAGATTCTTCCACTGTGGTTCCTTGAATAGCTATATGGTCTTAGAATGTCATCTTTCAATGGAAAGGCTGTCAAATTTCTTTCCTTAGAGATTCAAAGCTAGGCAAGGTCCCAGTCAGTTTGGTTAGGTTGGTCCTGCTGTAAGCAATAGGTTGAACTATATGATCTCAAGAGGTCTCTTACAACCCAAACTACTTTTATTATAATATGGTTTTGTACTTGTTCTCAGCTGCAGAACTTCCAAATTTGCTGTTGGACAAGATACGTTGATATCCTTGTTTAATTTGGAATTCCTTTTGTATCTGATTTTTGAGCCTCACTCCAAGTCATGATTTGAGCACAGAACAAGAATAACTGTTAATGCTTTCATTAGGTCATGAAAAAAGGCACTTATGAATTTCTAGGTATTAAACACATCAGCCTTGCTCTGCAGTAATATGAGAAAAATACATGGATGAAAGTCTTGAAGGAAGGATGAGTCCTTTGTACCTTCAGTAGGGCAACACTGTAGTACTGTACATTGCTGAACTTTAGGAGAACACCTTCAAGATTTTGAACTTGATAGCTGTTCTGTTTGCTTGAAGGACAATGTACACATGCTAGACGGGAAATACATATGTGAGGGAGCTTGAAATCTGTTTCAACTTTTGGTTGAAATGAGTAGCAGAACTTGTTTGAATTTAGTAGAGCTGGATTAGGCACTTAGCTGTGGAATTCATTAGGGAAGTTTCCTTGCCCCTGTGTGAGCCTAGAAGAAATCTGGTCAGCTAAGCCCAACAAAATTCTCAAAAAAATTATGCCATTTGTCATAAGTGAAGACAGGTCCTCTCCATCAGTGAACATTTGTGCTGATAGTGTAATTCCAATCGAGCTCAGCAGAAAAGCAAGCACCCACATCCAGCTGATTTAATTTGGTAGAGCATAATTAATTAAAGTAGTATCTGTGATCTGTTAATTAAAAGAATGAAATCTGAAATTAGATTTTTGGTAAACCAGAAAATGTGGACTTGGCAAAAGTTTTGAAACTCACATAAGGCTTCTGATAAATTCGCATTGGATATGCAGTTATTTGGGGGGTGGGGTAGAGGTTAAAAGAGGGTCTTTTATCTCCCCCACAAAACCATCTGTGTGTCTTTTTTTATCTGACAGGCAGTAGAAGAGGAGGAGATGTGTAGGAAAAATTAAATGTTCACATTGTTCAGGAAGAAGAAAGGCATATGTCTTAGAAGCTCTCTTATCCAAACTTCTCTTTCCTAAAAGCCCTATAAGCCATGTTTAGGTCACGTCCTCTGAAGTGCATTATTTGCCTTAAGGAACTTTTTTTAGCAGAGATCCCAGCGTGTCCAATTACAGTCTGAAGGCCTGATCCAAATATCACTGAAGTCAGTATCTCCACATTCCATCTCAGTGATTGCAAATGAGGGGGTGGAGGTCTACTGTGCAAAGACATAAAAATATTTTCCCTTTTCAGACACGTGTAACTAAAAAAAAATCCCTGATATGTAAACAAGCATTAGCAACCTATAGAAAAAATTAAGTTGAAACACAAAGCACCACTCAACATGTTAAATCCTGCATTTATCCAGGGACTTTGTCACATCACCTCATTTAGTTTGTAGATCTTTTTTAGGAGCTCTTAAACATCTATTTTTTGTGTGCATCTAGTTATTCAGAATCCTGGGATTGGTGATTTTTCAAAGCAAAACCTTATGAAAAATTAAATTCTTGTCATAAGATATAGTAGTAGGTGACCTACGATTATACATACATACATATAGATCTGCACATGTTGTATATATATGTGAGCTGTAGATACATCTACGTATAAATGCATATATAATTCTGTGATATGTAAGATACATTTCTGTACATGAAAGACACAAAGGTGAATATTCTACTCTGGCAAAACTGAGTGTTTTTATATTAATGACATTTAGTGTTCCATTAGACAGGCAGGACAGTAGATGAAGGAGGGAAAACAGTGGGGACAGTGTTCAGTATCAGTAGCTATTTAGCAAGGATATTTTTAGAAGAACTGAGTCTTAGAATATTTTTATAATTTCATCATGTGTCTCTGTAAGGATAGTACAAAAAACCAAATGCTTTAAAGTACATTAAAATACCCTCTTGGCTTTATTTGCCCAAGCAGTTGTTGCTCCTGCAGCCATTCTGTGTACTAGTGTTACCACATTAAGCAGGCCTTTGACCCAGCGTACAAATAACTCAGTACTTGAAAAGCAAAACATGAAAAAGAAAACAATTGTCTGAATTCAACACAAATGTGCACACAAACACAAACATTGCTTTAACCATAGTAAATATTCTTACTACTCTCATATATAAGGCTAACGGATATATTCTCAGTGTGTTGTGTATACAAATGCAAATACAACAGACATACTATAAGGACAATGTGTATAAGACACAAAAAGTATCTGAGTTTGGATATATTTGAATATAAAATTAAAAATCACTTTAATCTGACTATAAGAAAACTGATATGATGGGGTTTGAAGTACAATTTCGGCAATGTATGCAGTAGTCTGTTTTATATTTAAGGAAGAAAAATTTTCTACATATGTTGTAGATAAGTAGAAATGGAAAAAATACAGCTTTCCTCTTAGTGTTTACAACTGATGACAACAGACTTATAAATTGACACTAACATAATAGCCTTTTTTTTGTTAGAAATAAGATTAATTAGGTACTTCCAACCTGAGATGTGGGTGAGAAAACAGTGGTGAAGAAATGTTCTTTTAGGTTTTATAGTCTGAGAATGTTCTCATTACACAAAAGAAAATTACGTTTCCCTAAGTATTTTTTTTAAAAAATCACACTTTTAAATTGATTTCCATAAATTCAATTTTATGATTAAGGAAAACATTATCTCTAATTAAAGTAGATGAAAGCTGCTTAGCATTATCCAGTTCCTGATTTAAATCCTTGTGTTTTCCACCTACTGTTTGAAGAGCCTCTCCAGTTAAAATTTGTACTTTCAGTCTGAAAATATGTGGCATATGACACAAACCTCTAGTTTATCAACAATAATGGTTTCTAGTACCTTAGTAATCTGCAAATATTATGTAATGACACTTCTCATGATGTATCTCATGAGTTGCAATGTTTCCTGAGATGAATGACATCATAGTCTGGGGGTGAGAAGACCAAAGGTTTAGCAGAGCCAAGTTTGTCTCTGTTACTTGCATCTTGGGCACCAGGAGCATGCCTCAGACACAAATTCAGATGTGTTCAGGGATCTGCAGGTTTTTAACTACATCATTACCAGCATACAGAAATGACCACAGCCTCTGCGTGGGTTCTATGGTCTACTGGCATGATATCCCTATGGCTTAAGTGTCTATCCCATAGCAGGATAACCTCACCCTGAGTGCCAATAGCCTCTTGCATATACTCTTTCCTCAGCTGTGCTTGGTCTTTGCCAGGCAGTAGACAAAATCAATAAGAGTGGACATGTGCCAGGGCTTGCCTACATTATCCAATCCTAGTCTACTAGTATAGGCAAAGCCTTTTTTTTAACAATATACTTCTTTCCTGAGGTTTCCTGCTTTTATGTACAATGTAATTAGAAATTAAAATCTACTCCATCAATCACTTCAAAAAGTAAGTTCTTCTAAAGCTCTTCAAAATGATCCCATTTGTTCTACTGCTCGCTGAAGGATACCACACAGCTCACCAATATCTGGCCAGTCGTAGTCTTAAGGCAACCAGTGCAAGGAGGTAGATGTGTAGAAGGATCCTCTGCAGGGTCAGTGCAGCTGAAGCATTGTTACCATTTCTTTCCGGCAATCTACATTCCTCTGCAAAGCCTTCAGCCTCAGCCAAAGACATATACAATGTTTTTAATCTCCAAGACAGCTGTAATGTTTTAAACTGTTTTCTCCTATCTATGTCCTTAAATGGAGGCAAGTGTACAGCCACAAAGGACAGACTCTAATGACACACAGAGAAATGCTCATAGCTTACGCAGTGACTTTGGTTTGGGTTTTTTTTTGGCATTTCCTTTCATAACTTGTGTAATCCTTCTATGTCCCTAATTCCTCTTTAGCCCTGGCAAAAGTAACAAAAATAATAGGTGTTTTTACATTAAAAAAATATGAGACAGAGCTTTATGTCTGGGTGAAACAGGATGCAGCATGAGGCAAAAGTTTCTTTTCCCTTAGATTGACCTATTAGTTTATGGAGGACTTTTATTTATGGAGATCCTGACCATCACCACCACATAAGAACAGAAGTAAATCCTTGCCATTTTCTGCAACTGGATTCTAAGGCTGCTGAAAATAACACTATTAATGTTAGTTTTGGTTTGGTGGGAGCTTTTCTGATGAAATGTAATGGCAACAGGTAAAATGAAATAATGCGCAAACACTTGAAAGATACTATATAACTCCAGACTAGAAGAAAGTCTAGAAATCAAAAATGGAATCTATTTTAGAGACCTAAAATTTAACTTTCAGAGCTTTCTAAGTGGAAGTTGGCTGAAGTAGCCCTGGTTTTGTCCTCAACTCTAGGCCTCTTTCCTGGCCTTCCTCTCCCACCAGCTCCAATGAGACATCACAACTGTACATTGAATGACATGGATCATGGCACTTGAGGATAAAAAATAACTTTCCCTTAAGCTTTGCTTTTCTTTTTTTTTTTTTTTTTCTGGACAAAGAGTAATGATGTTACAGTAAAAGGAGGTAGATTTATATCACACATAAGGAAGAAAATCTTCATTATGAGGGTGGTGAGGCACTGGTTGGCTAGAGAAGCTGTAGATAAACCATCCCTAGAACTGTTCAACTCCACGTTGGACGAAGCTTAGAACAACTTGGTCTAGATGTCCCTGCCCATAGCAGGAGGATTGGAACTAAGCAACTTTTAAGATGTTTCAATCCAAATAATTCTGTGATGATCAAGAACTTTGACAAATTAAAGGTCTAAGTAAATATGGGTTGAGATAGGACCGATGATGGATAACAGCTACCAACTGAGTCTGACACTGTGAGGAAAGAATTAATTTTGATTCGAACACATAAATAAAAGGCTCTGTCAACACTTATGCCTCTGCTTTTGAAGGAAAATCTAAAGGTGCTAAGCCCTGAAATATGCCACCTCATTTTAGTCAAACATTGCTCATCATTGCAGGTATTCATACAGAAAGGAGACTAGGTCCAAGTCCAAGTACATGCCCTGGCAAGTCTTCCTTCAACTCTCTAGGGTTTGGATCATCGCAATGTGGAGTATGAAGGTCCACACAAACAGATGGTGTTCATCCATGGAACAGTGTGGCTCTTTAAACTGATTACTGAGACCATGGGTGTGCTAAACTCCTAAAAAAAAATGTAAGTATTGTTAGCAGTTTGTTCTAGCTCAAAACTATGTTAGGGATCATGCTAACATTAAACAGGGTGGATGCCTTAGACCTTGTGCTCATTCCTAGACTTGCATACCTTAATATTACAAAGGCAGCTGAAGTTTTTACCACCAGGAAGAGAGAGGAAAGAAGCTTGTTTGCAGGGGAATGTGTTCTCTCTTTAATTCTAATGATTCTAGGCTATTTTTATGTACAGTAGTTAGTTTTCAGACTGATGAGAAGGAGTCTCATTTGTGCAGATGGGAAATGCTTATTATGCTAATAGTGTTCTGCATTGTTAGTGGAGATTATTAGACAGAGATGTTAGAAATGCCTCTAGTGGAATTAAATAGGTGACAAGGTAAAACGAAGAGATAAATGACAACAGCGATTAGGAAATGGATTGTGCTGAATATAACAATGTGAGGGAAGAGAGTAAAGGAACTATTCTTACAACAAATTGTCTAATCAGTGATGTATCTATGAAAAAGATACCTAAAAGACAATTTACCTAGATGATACTGAACACTGCTTATGAGATTACATGTGAGGTTTAATCTGGAGAAAGTTGAGAAATGTCAAAATGGTTATCAAAGAGGTAAAACAGAACACCTGAAAGTAAGGAAAACACACACAGGCTTGTGTTTTATAATTAATATATTCTACCAAATAGCTGTTTTATATATGGCAAACTGTATATTTTAACATGCAATGTAGTGAAATGTGCTATTTATCTTCTCCGAACTTGTAATAAATCAAGAGAACCCAACAATAAAGATAGGCATACAAGCTGCACAGTCACACCAGTCTCTCGCATTTCATTGAAAACTGCTTCTCTTTAGTGTTTTCTTTCTATACCTAGATCCATTGTTCCAGCTGGAAGATGAGAGTTGTGACTGCAGTCTGAAAAACATGCATTGGGCTTTGTTTCTGATGTAACACATGCCAGCAGCCTAACTATGCTGTAAACTTTTACTAAATGCTTGATGGAAATCAATGCTCAGTGCTATTGCAGTATTGCAGTTCATATGACAGAACTAGTTGTGGTAAGTAATAGATTCAAATAATATGGCTTTTTTCATTGCCTGTGAATCAGCAGTGACTCAGTCCTGACAATATATTGATTATTCTTAAATATTCAGTATGGGTAAAAGCTTTCCTTGTTGTGTCAATTATCATCACATGGCATGTTCAAACATTGATCATTTTGACTGTTCACACTTGCAGAATGTGACAGATCGATGAAGTTTCTGGAATCGTTTTGACTCTCTCATCATATGTCTGAAACTTCTATGGGAGGCAGAGGAAAGATGAATAGCAAGTAGTTACTGTCGTAAACTGATAACAAATGTTCTTGTCTGTGTCCAAACTTTCCTGATTTTGTACCTGGCAGCAATACCATTATTTTTTTCTCCCTGAGATTGAAGATATGATAAGCAGAGATTTCTGATGGTATGAATGTTGCTTCCCTTGGATTAATTCTGTGTATTAGCTGTGGCTTCCTAGTAGAAATAGTAATGAATGCAAAGGCTTATTGACCAAGTGAATTCTCGACTGATCATGAAACAGGTTCCTGAAGTTTGTTTGAAATGGCTATATGTGAAGAAGCTTTTTACTGATTTCCAAAACCACTGAAGAACTTCATGTACCAGCTGGCTTAATTTCCACCTATTCTGATTGTATTGATAGAGGGCTAGATTCTCACTGGCCAAAAATGGGGAACTATCTACATGCATGGGTTAGGGGTTTGTGTGCCCTCTGTTGCTGCAGTATGTCAATGCCTCACAGTCTTTAATATCTCTGAGAGTGACAAGTACAATATTCTCCTTTCACTGATGTGAAATGGGAGCAAAGAAAGACTCCATGATGTGTCCAATGTCGCACAGGAAGTCTGCAGTCAAATAGGGAAACCCAAAATTTCTCAGTTTCCATGCCTTAAACATCTAGGACATCCTTTCATATTGAAGTGGCCAGGATACAGAAAGTGTATCTTAATGAGTAGTTACTGTTTTAAACACTGTTTTTTTGTGTGTTTGTGGGGTTTTTTTTTTGTTTTTTAGTGAGACTGCTTAGTGAAATTGGACTGTTTCTACTAAAAGAAGGAAAGATATTTAAAGTGAGGACCTATGCAGTCTTTTAACATTTATTTAGGTATGAGCAGCTATTTGCTGTGTTTTCCTGAAGAAAGATGGGAGCAAGGTGATCTGTCCTTTATGTTGTCACAGCTATGAGGAGGGGTAAAGTTACACTGTGGAGAATATTTCTGTACCAGATGTGTCTCCATGAATCTAAGTTGTCTCTGATCTAGCACATTTTTGCAATACAATCAATTATTGTCTTATCTTATAAACATCTGAGACAGCCTTACAACTTCTTTTTTTTTTTTTAAGTTGAGAATAGACACAGACACAATGTCCTCTTTTTGCTAGTCAGACCATTCCCACACTGTCACAAAAGCATTGTCATCAAGCTAAGCCTCCAACTGTGACTCTGACCTCTGTCCTTCCTGGACAGTAAAAACATCAGTCAATACTTGAGACTCCTGCAAACAACAGACTTTGGTGAGAGCACCCTGAAGCCTCTAATGATCCAAAATTCTGATTACTGAAGAAAAAAAAAAGAGGCATCCCTGGATGAATCCCTGAAGGATATGAGTCTCAAAAACAACCCCTAAGCCTATTTCTTTTGTAAAAACAGTGACTAAGAGGTTATTAAAATGGTGTCCTGGTCACTTCATTTTCTCCTTGGATTGTTCCCTGTCTTCAGATTTACATCCAACACAGATAATATTTTAAAGGAAATTATGACTTTGCAAAAAATTGGGGATTCTTATCAGGGAAAACTAACAAAACATTTTGGGATAAGGCAATCTCAATTGAAGCTACAACATTTAATTCTGACTGGTTTTACTTTTGGTTATGCTCCAATGACCTGCCAAGCTGCCTCGTTGAAGTTTTATTTCAGATATCTTGGAATATCTGGAGAATAGAACATGAAGAATACTGGATAATGCAGTACCTAGTCCAGGTATAATGAATTCTTAAAAGAAGTCAAAGTGAAACACGGTGATTCAGTTCAGTAAACTGAACTTAAACACCTCAGCAAGGTAATATCTTTACACTGTATTTTGAATTTTTGGAATTATGTCATTTACATTCCATTAAAGAACAACTTTTGTAATTTTGTATCCATCACAGGAGGGTAAACATTCTGCAAAGAGAAATTTATGTTTCTACTTATCAATTGCAGATCTGGCAACAATTATGTGTACTTTGTGACTTTTCAGATTAATTTATTCAATTTAAAAAAATGAAACAATCATCCTGGAAAACTCTGCTTAGTAGAATAAATCAGCATACATAAAAACCATCTGAAAATATTTACCTGAATTATTGTATTTATTAATAGATCTTGACATTGGCTGGCAAAGAGTAAATGTATTGTGTTTACTTGGCTAGCCACATCCTTACTTTCGCACTAGATATATAGTAGATGACACTCGTTCTCTAGAGTGTGTTAAGAACTAGGTTGAGGGCTGAGTTATCCTGAATAGGAGACCACAGGATCCTTTTAAAAAAGTACAAACTTAATCGCATGTTCTCCTCCCTCTGTTCAATTAGTGTAAACACTGGAGAGGTATTGGCACTTGCTAGTATTCTGTTCTGCTGTGACTTCTTTTTTTCACTGCCTCCAGACAAGCACAGAGGAACTACACTCCTAATCCAGCTGTCTCCAATAAGACTCTTCATAGAGATGAACAATTTCTGATTGCTATCTGCCTAAAATTGAATGTAGAGCTACACAAGAAACAGTGTGGCTGTCCATTAAAACTGTTCAGATATATTTCTGATATTTTTTCACTCTCCTTTGAGATCATCAGGAAACTTATCAAGTCTTTTGTTGAAGAACAGAAGGGGAGGAAAACGAAGCCTAACGTAAAGTATATCTGTTCAAATCCCTGCTCTGAACAAGCACATTGTGACTAAAAAGACCGTTGATTGGGAAATGGTGAAAGGTAAGCCAGGAGTCAGTGTGAGCATGTAGCTTTCCTGTGCCACTCCATACCACTTCTCTGCAAAATTTGATTCAATGTTTCTGTCTTATGTTGTTAAAATTTTCTGAGGTGTTTTTTTCTTTCTGAGGGTTTACCTGTCCTGCAGGATGATCAGAGCATTTCTTGGGTACCTTCTACCTGCAAACTGCTCCTGTCTAAGAACAAGCTGGTGAACTCAAAAACTTTCACAGGACTGGAATTAGGCTATAGAGTTCACAAGGGATTAGGAAACCTATAGAGGTGAGCACTTTCAATCTAAACAAGAACATTTTTCTCTTTTTATATTCATTTCATGCAAAATTTCAGAATGTATGTCACATCACCAGTCTTTTTTTCTTTCTTAAAGCACCTTTGGATCCTTATGAATATCAGGAACAATGTATCTAGATTGTTTCTGATGAATGCAGGAAAGAAGGCAGTGTAATAGCGATTGCAATGTTTAGTTTTAAACATTTAGTAAATTTTCAAGTGTAAATCCAGGAAGGCTATAAAGATAAATTAATATTTCTCCTTGCAGTGATACATAACTGTAGTTAACTAGTGCTTCTGTAAGTCTAAGAAAAAACAGATACATTTTTGTAGATTTTTAAATTACAAACTCTGAAGAGATTACTGTAATAATCTAGAGTGACTTGCTTCATAACTTTGGACACATAAATTCCTTAAATTAATTCCTACTTAAACTAGATTATAGCTTGTAGGAAAGAAACTAATCTCAATTAACATCTTCAGCAGCACTTAAATAACAGAATTGTGACTAATTATGCTAAGAAATGAAGGCAAATTCAGTAATGATAAGCTACGTTGCGTGTGCTGTCACAAGTGCACCAACCTCTAAGTCTTTATATGCTACCATAGACCAAATCAACTTTTAAAAGGTATACATGAAATACATTCATTCTGTATTTTTAATCACCTAGCTTTTTCAATTTTACAAAATATTTTAAAGAGATCAGAATAATTCCTTCTACCCAGATGTTAGTTCATGTCCTCTAAAACAGTCATACCCAGATACAGGACACTTCCACAACAGAGTAACTTGTAGAGTATATGCTATGACTTCATTGTAAGCAACTAACACATGCAGAAACTTTTAAAAAAAATAAATAAGAAATTGAAGGTTTTTCATACATCCCAATATTTTGATTGCTCTCAACAAATTGGGTTCCTTGTGTTAGGAAAGATTTATTACTGTTTTCAGTACGTATATTTAAAGTTAGTCTGGTATGCATGTTTAAAGTAATAAGGCAGAGATCAGAAAGTTAACGGTTTAATAACAGGTTTCCTAAGAATGCCAGAGCCCTTACAGTGATCTGGACGTAATTGGCAGCTATTGTTCTTCATTTAGAAGCAATGGCCCACCCCAGGAGCAATGAAGAGACAAATCATATAGTATCATGTTCCTTCTTGATTGAAGAACTTCAGGGGCCCATGGCTAACTGCACGGCCTCTGCAGTTCAGCTGCGAAAGTGTCTTTTTATTTGTTTGAGGAAGTGCACCATTGAATACGGAGGTGAAAGAGAGGCCATTTCTCTTTTTTTTTTTTTTTCTTTTCCCTTTTCCCTCTCAGTCTCAGAAAGGTCAGGAGCCTGCTTCATCTGTCATGCTTAATCAGCTGATGAAAACTCTGCTGATGCACAAGGTTGTGGCTCCTCTATTTTAAGCATAAATCTTAATGGAAGAATCATTCTGTAATGTGTTACTTCCTGAAATGTGGAGCTGCTCTTTTAGGAGTGTGCTGGAGGCTTCTGGTAACATGGGTGTACAGTGTTTCTGGAGCTTTCCCAGGGCACCACGCTTTTGTTGGATGATATATGTGACAGCTTCCCAATTGCATACGATAAGGCATGTGGTCTCAGACTCCAGCAAAAGGCTGTAACAAAGGGACTAGACATCCCAACTGGAATGTGAAACAAGTCATCATGACTACAGTTAACAAGATGCTTCTGAAGGAACAAAGATGGGAGTACATTTCAATTGCCAAAATGTAACTGCTCATTCCCCTCCAACTCATCATCTTTCTGATCCAAAGAGGGAAAATGCTGTATATCTAGTAAAGGTTGGCAAGAGATTTGCCAGTGTTGAACTAGAGAGGAAGATAGAATTATGCAATGTTGACACAGGGCTGACTGAGGGTGCAGAGGGACACATACCATCCTTGCCTGCTCAGTGGCATATTTCTTTTAAAATATTTTTAAAAACTTTGTGATAAAAGATAGATTTTCTGTAAAAATTATTTCTCTAACTACCTGCCATCTTCTAGTTATTACTCTTCTGATATGTCATATTTTTTGCACACATATATTCCAGGAAGACCCAAGAATTTCTCTCAGGAAGAAGACCCTACAAATTAAAACTGCAGCACTGTTAAGATGCAGTGCCTTCTCTACTGTCATAAAAGATTCCCAGAAAGAAAAAGGATAGTTAGATGCAACACAGAAATATTCTGTCCAGGATGGTCATGGATATTGCTTTTTGCCACAGGATAGAGGAAAAAGAAACAATATCCATCCTCATGCAAAACAAAAGTAGTCTACAGCACTTCTCCTTTTCAATAAGCCTAATCTCCCAGAAACACACAACTAAAACAAAGAAAAGGAAATTATATCTAGGGACTTTGTGTGGGCTCAGAAATGAAGAAACCTTGATGTGGTCTGTGTCAGATATTCTCACAGGAGAATGTTTGCTAGTTAAAAGCAAGTCAAAACAAAATTAAACAGAACTACCTGGATTTCAAGAAATTTAAGTTGTTCATCATTGTGTTCTCTCATGTACTGAATTTATCAAGTCCAGAACTGAGAATGGCAAGGCTGCCACAAAAAGCCTTCACAACACTCTCCCTCTACTCTGTTTTTATTTTGTGAAATGAGGAGGTATTTCTCACTATTTCACAGCATACAAGAACACACAAGTGAATGCACAGACAAGAGATGTACTAGATGCAGGGAGCATTTGTCAGCTCTCCTCTGATGTACAGAGAATTTGAGGTCCTTGTGCTTGCCATAATATGAACAATATTTTCATGATATCTTGAACATGGATGTACTACCTTGGGCATAACATACATAGTACACCTTCAGAGAAGCTGAAGAACACTTAAATATACAACCACCTCAGATAGGCATAAGCACGTGTGGAGGCTACGTGACCCTCCAACACAGCTTTTCCAAACATCTAGGCTGCAACCTCAAGGAATGTCATGATGGCAATTCTGTTTCTGATGCTAAGCCAGAAGCTCAGTTTGCAACCACATGTAAAGTTGCAACTGGAAAGGATTTGGGAGCTGGTATTCTAGTGGCAAAATGCAACTCTTCAACTCACAGCAACGTCTCAAGATTGAGTGCATGTGTGCTCTTGTGTGTTTGATTCATGTCACTCGTTCTCCACCTACTGGTGGCATTTTTAAGGCCTATAAACCCTGATGCCCCTGCTATGAGGGATGTGGGGGTTACCACTACTTAACCCTATAAAAATGTGCAATCAGCTAATTGGAAAATTCTAATTAAGCCTATGCTCATGGTGCAGACATCCATATATGAAAGGTACTCAGTTGGTCTGTACAACTGACCTGCTTGCCACCGGAGAGGAGCAATGGTGTTGGTCAAGCTTTCCTTTCTCAATCACTGGAGCATGATGGCCTGGATGACTGTGTTGATGGCTGCCTTGCTGAGGGCTGATTTTTCTGCTGCAGCCACCTATGGTTCCTTAGTTCCAGCTGTCTATTCATCCATGTTCCCTATTCTCACTAATCTCTATTTCAGAAACAAAATGAACGGGGGTGAGCACAACTATCATTAGGAAAAACGATGACAATTAAATATAATTAATAAACACTCCTATTACAGGGCATATGCATGCTGTGTGTCTAAACTGGACCAAGTCTGAAAATTAGTACACCTCATTACCCAAATGAATTGGAATTACACAACACAACTTCCACTATTAATACAGTTTAAAGGAATCCACCATATTTTTCTCATGTATATCTGTTTCCAGAAAACTATGTGCTTTTTAGTCAAAGAATATTAGAATGAACATTGCTAATCACATCAGTCCAGATGGTTGGGTCTCTTCTTGCCAAGTGGAAGTATTGTAACCTATTTAGTGTGCAATTTACATAAGCTCCATGCTAATAAAGATCCATGAGTTTGTGGACTCTTTTCTATATCACAGGTTCAGTTCACAGAGGCAGAGCGTAGTGCTTGTGACTGCTACTGTTGCTGGATGCTGAAGACAGGACTACACAGTATCTTGTCTCCAGTCCTTTTTCCCTGTCTTCTTACAACAGTATAGGATCCTGTAATTGATTGTTATCCCCTTTTTGAAGTTAAAAGTACAGTCAATGGGCATATATGACAAGCCCACAGAAATCTGTGGTAAAGGCTAGAGTGAAATCTAGTTCAAAATAAAATTATCCTGCTGTTGTATGCATTCAGCCTGCATTGTCAGACCAGCTGGAGTGTGTTAGAACTGTTTTGTGTTTATGGACTCTGTATTCTAAACCTTATACAATTTAATTTTATCTGGAAATTTACTGACTTTGAGGCTACTGTGCACTCTGTCCTTCAATCCAACTAGAATGTGCTGCGTGGCAGGTCACACCATGCTGGTAAACACAACACATTTTTCTGATGGGTGGAATGATGCACTTATAAATTCGTGTTGATATCTCTGTAACTCATACAAGAAAAGCTTTCATTGCTGAGAGTACATGTCCAGGAGGTTTGGCAGGTCATACACCTTCCTGCTATCCAATTATTATGAGGAAAGGAATCATATGACCATAGATCATCTAACATTAAATCATGGGCTTGGCTGTACATGTCCCACTTTCCTGGATCTTCTAAAGATACTTATGTCAAGCAGACTTTTTTCTAGTCACTATAGAAACTCACCATAAGAGTACCTGTGCTTTGAAGAGCTTGTTGTATGTACAAATAAGACAAACAGCAGGTGAATATGGGAAACAGAAAATTGTTTCCAAGGCTATATAGGAATCTAAAGGTATAATCTCACAAGTCTTTCTACAAGGCTGTACTGCCTAGATTAGCAATAAAAACTGACCCAAATCTGGAAAGTAGATCACCAGTGTCTGAATATTTTCTAAATTGGCAGGTTGTTGGTCCACGTGGGCTTGTTCTGTTGAAAGCACTAGAACCTATTTATTTCATGTTTAATACTGTGATATTTAACAATTAACATTTACAAAATAATTATAGCCTATTGGAAGTATTCCACGTGTATAGATGTAGAAGATGCATGTCTAAGTCTCTGCTGTGTGAAAAGGTATGATAAAATGACAAAGGCTTAACACTTCCTGTGATTGAATTCAGTCTTCTTTGATGCTGCTGGAGAAAGCATGGAGCTAATGAGATTAAAGCTCGGTTTGACCCACCAGAGATATCTTCTGACAAAAAGACAACTACCAAACAAGATGACTTTCTGGAGAAACATCACGTGGCCCAGAGCTGTCTGAATCTGATGACTTTTTGATATCCTATTTATTTACCTTTCTCTAAGAAGTCATTAACTTCCCAGAGCATATGGGCTTGATAATCTGTGTTTTGTGTGACCAAAGTACAGTTCTTCAAAGTACTCTCCACAAAGAGACTGTTGTAAGAGAAGTCTCTTCCTTGAACAAGATGGTGCAGCCCATTTACCACTCATGTCCTAGCACAAGAAAAGGAAGCTGTGAGTGGAGGAGGAGACTATCCACTCCAAAAGTGCAGTTTACTAGAAAAACGAAATTTGTCCATTCAAAAGGATAGAGCATTAGGTAGTCCTTTACCACATTATACAATATTTATGGAAAGGGTTGAATGGTAGCCTCAGATGGGGTTTCCTCTGGATGGGCCCAATTTTGCACTAGTATAATTTCCAAAGTCCAAATGGTAAAATCTAATCTATAACATGGCTCTAATGCCAGAATAGGAAATCAGGAAAATAAATAAGTTAAAAAAAGAGAAATAAAATCTTTGAGCGAAACATATTGGTCAGACTGCTCTAGTATAAAGAGCCTTATTAGTATTTTATATATTAGTACTTTAGAAATATGCTCTGAGAAACTTAGTTCTATTGTTACAGAATTTTGTTATTGAAGTGAATTTTGCTGTTAAAAGTATAACAACAGAGAAGGCTTTATAATAGAAAGGATAGTCCATAGCATCAGTTGACTGGGAAGGCTGTGTGATGTTTCACTGAGAGGTTCAAAGTTCTGGTCAGGACTCTTCCGTCTCAATGCAGCGGCTGTTCCTGCAAGCCTCTGTCATGGCTGATATAGCTAGAATAGCTCTTAGTTTTGGAGGGGGAGAGAAGAATGGATAGATTGATTCTGCATGCTCTTTCTGCCTAATATTCTACCACTCCTTGAAGACAAAGAAGTCAAAGGTGAGTACATTTGAGTAAGACTATTTTCAAATATCACCAACCTCCAAGATTTCAAGCCTGAAAATTCAGAGGAATGCTTTGTTGATAGGGAAGTGCCACTTGCCTTTCTGAAAGACTTGTCTTGTTTGGTTCTTGTTTTGTTTTTTTCTTATTTCAACTGAAATGTTGAAATATCCTCTCCATGTGTATGAGGAAGATGGAATTACTAAGGAGTGATTTCTTCCAACCTTTAGAAAATACCTCTGTAGTCTTCCACCGGCTGCTTCTAATGTCTCCTGCTACTTTAACCTGTTTCCCTAGAGTTGTGTGTTTATGGCATTTTAATCATCTCCTTATTAAAGGTGTGAGTACCATTTTACGTGAGGTGGAGACTTGAGCACAATCTACATCAACACCTGACAGAGCCTGTTGATTATATATAACCTACATAACAGCTTTTCTGTTACACTTTTGACTAAGTTCTCACTCATTTCCTAAACCTTGACAAGACACGCAATCTGCCTTCCCATTAGAATCTCATGCCTACTGCCCACCATTACAGTCAGCTATCAATGAATGAATTGACTATAAAGTAAACTACACTTATTGGTACCTGCTAGTACCAGCTAAATCTTCTTTATCTCTGAATATATAAAACAGTCCTGTGAGTACATGTGCTTACAAGATTTACAGTAGGGATTAGAATCTGGAAGATAAATTTTCCTTCCTATTTCACATACGCAACCTATTGCCAGGTCAGGATGCATTCTGTCACTTAACACAAGGAAAGACTCTGGCATGAAAACCAGGATGTGTTTTAATCTATTAATCAAAACTGGTGTAAACCTACCTTTAGATCTTGTCCAGACAAGAAAGAAAAATCATGTCCAAACAGAAATAACTAAACCAAGTCCTTACTTGCTTTATTTCTGTGGGATTTTTTTCCTTTTTTTTCCTTTTATTTTTTTTCTAAATTTTTGAGACTTAATTGGAGTTTTACTGTTGAAGGGTGAACAGGGGCCCCTCAGATGACTTGTCTGAGGCTCATCATCATTATGAGTATTTTTATTAACGTCAAATGGCCACAAGAGTCTCCAAGCAGGTTTTCATTTGTGCTCAAGATTATGTCAGCATCTAGATTTCCACAAAGACTTTAGAAACATTTATAAATCTAAACATATTAAAAAGATATCAATATAAAACTTTAGTGTTGGACGTGGCTGTTGGACTCTAGCAAATATTATATGTGAATGACTTAATTGTTGCTTCAGTAACTACTGATTTGTATTTTGGACCTTAAGAGTACTTTTAGTACCAGCTTCTGGGTCTGATACTTGTTTTACAATTGGTTCTGATTAAGTGAGCCTAATCACTTTTCTGTTGTGATGATAGTAACTAGCTCATCCACATCATCTACATATCAGTACTGTCATGGGATAGTCTTACTCATTCTTAAAAACTGGTTTTCTGAATGAGAAAGAATCTCATAAAAAACATGTCTTATTAATCTAACTTATTGATCTGTTGAAAAATCAGATAAATATGAATACAAACATCTTTTTGCTCCATTTGCTCCACCTGTTCTATCAAACTCTCTCACTGTAGTAAAGAACATAGCAACACCAGGATTTAACAACTGCCTCTGAAATTCAAGAAAGTTTTTAACCAATTTCTTTATAGTTGGCCTCAGGCTTTAAATCTGTCCATATGACTCTGAAGTAATAATTAGAGCAATTAGTTCCTGCCCCTCTGGAATCTTTACTAAAATAAATTGAACTGACTTTCCTAAAAGTTCCTCCAAAAAGTCAGAAAGAGAGACGTATAGAAAGAAAGAAAGAAAGAAAGAAAGAAAGAAAGAAAGAAGGAAAGAAAGAAAGAAAAATAAAATCCCAACTCATTAAACTACTGAGGGAAGGAAACAGTTGAAGACACAAAAAGGCAGTAGTAAATGGGAAAAAGGAAAGCAAGACAAGACAATTTTCCACATTCCATTCCTGTGATACTGCCTCACTCACAAGCACCACATATATAACATTCCTTTTTGCAGGCAACAGGCCTCCCTACCCCAGGTGCCATCAAAAATTATGGGAGGGGAAAAAAAAGAAACTCATATCTTAAAAGCAGCCCTGTTTTTCATCAAAACATATTGCTTTAAGGCAATCATCCGACTGGAAAGTGGAAGAGGGAAAAGAGACTTGTTCTCTAAATTTCTGTGTAGTACTCAGCCAAAAAAAGTAACTGAACAGTAATGAGCAGGCACTTGAATTTACCAAGTTAAAGGGAGAAACACTGCAGTGAAATATTTTGCTAGAGAGGATTAGGTGCAGGTCAACATAGTTCTCCGTGGTCAGCAGCAACAAAATTAAGATCAACCAGAAATTCATCTCAATTCAATGTCAATGGTAGAAATGATTTTTAATGATTTCAAAACTTGGCTTTATTCTGAATAAGCACAATAACTGGCAATTTCAAATTTCCTTTTGAAAGTAATAGTACAACCTGGTTTATTTCTTTTAAAGCTTTCATAGATTCTGGGATTCCATGTTTAAATATCATTAAAAAAGTCTTTATTTTAACTTTTTTTAATATACATTATGTGACATAAAAACCCCATTTAAGTAAACAAAAAAAACCCCCTTATGTTCGATTCAAACACACAGAAATGTGGCAGTTTAAATAATCAAAAGTGTCCTCTACATTTTTTAGGGGTTTTTTTGCTAAAATAAGATATTGGTAAATTTCAAGAAGTACTTAAGTAGACCCATATGGACATAAATTATATTCTACCAGTAATAATAAAGCCATCTGTGCTTCAGGACTTAAATCAACTACTGTTGCTTTACTGTAAATATATTATTTTGATGCATTCAGTCTAGAAGAAAATACAATGAAAGTACTTAATATGAAATTCCCATTTTGGACAGTGTAAGAGGGAAAAAGAGTTGATAAAAGGATCTTGAAATGATTTCACATAGCTTCTCTAATTGTATAACGTCCTGAGACAGAAGAAGCACTGTGCAGCCCAGGAGTGATGAAAGTAATACAGGAGTCATTCTCACCTCAATGCTTGTACCATCGATTTTGCTGATATACAACTTGAGTCCTAGGATGTGATATCTGGTTTTCTGGAGTCCTGTATTCGTCAGCTTTCAGAGAATTATGCCAAGTGTATGGCAGAAATGTAGTAGAACTGGGAGAGACAATGTCAGTTATTTAAGTGTTTTGCAATCCTTCTCTCAAGGTGCAAAAGATGTTAAAATGTAGAAATTGAAGGAGAAGCTGAGTGAGTGTGGATACATGTCACATACCTGGGTGAATGTGAAGGCTAGGTCTGGAAGGATATGGGAAAGATTTGGCTTTTGTAAGGTGATAACAAAATTAACATGTCATGTAGGAGAGACTCTTAGCTTCCAACCTTAAAATGATGCCTTGCAATAAAGTGCAATGTCACCTCTGTAATTTGGTTATCTTGAAGGATCTTCTGCCATTTCATTGACAAGAGAATTCAGCACTTGCCGTAATGTGTAAAATCTCAGGAAGACGATGATTTCTCAAAGCTTAACCTGTCTACAAAATAATAATGTTCTGAGTGGGGGTACAGCAGTTCAAAAGGGAAGACTTACATTGCAAATTTGATGGCAATAGTATAAATTTTGTTACCTGTTTCCAAGTGCATTTCTTATCTTTTACATTGAAAAAGATATGCTTTTGATGAGTCTCAAAGATAAAACGCCTGACAGAGGTCAAATAAATCTATGTATAAGAGTCCAAATGAGGATTCTGTACTAGACAGTACTTTCTCTGAAGGCTGTGAAGCTGCGAATATGAATGTATTTATCATCTGCACTTCCCTATTCTGAAGCAGTGTGGAGTTTTACATGCCTATAGAAGAGCGTGGGGAAGTGGAGAAATTCTGCAAGGAATGTGTCAGATCTATAGCTACACACAGTGTTAACACATACTTTGGCTCCCACTCTCTTAATTCTCTCCTCTACATCACCTGCCTGCTGAATTGAACATCTTGGAGGTGGTGAGACAACACAACAAGGAGTGACTGTTTTCCCAGCTCTAGCAGAAGACAGGAAAGGTGTAAATGGGCCAGTTGATACAAGGAGTGCTAGGATTTTAGCTTCTTCATTTAATTCCCAGTGTTCATGTTCAGCAAGGTATGTTATGCAGCTACAGTATATCACCAACTCTTTCTTCAAGCACACAAGTTTAAAACAGTGGAATATACATAATCCACTGAAGATCTTCCCCAGCATAACTCTTCATGCCCACCCAAAGAAGTAAGCTCCTGTGTTTTACGCAGAGCAGCCCATTTTCCAGTATTGATTCAGTTTGACATGTTATTAACTTTTACGTCAATATGTTATTGAGTCTTCAGACTTCAGTGGTAATTACAGGTGCTCAGCACCTTTTAAAACATGGGTAAAAGTACTATTAGCTATTAGGTCCCTAAGATTATAATACTGGATCAAGCATTGGCCAAGATCCCTGCCTTTGAGGCACAATCCAAGACAATTAGAGGCAGAATAAAATATGTGCTATATTAAGTCCTTGTAATCAATGTTAGAGATTAGATAAGGTTCTGAAGTAGTTTGCTATAATTTCAATAGCTGTATTAGCTGTTCTGACTCTAGATTCTTGCCATCCATGTAAACATACATTTTTGAGTCTTATCACTCACAGGCCTCAACTATTTACAAACAGTAAGAAGTAGGTCACTCCCACTTCTTCAGATCCTGAATCTGTAAGGAAGTGTAAACATAAATGTATTCCTGTTGAGCTGATCATGAGTCAACTTTTATTCTCACACCTATCTGTGGGACTGAAGTCTAAACATGGAACAGATGCAAAATTACAGACAGAAATGATTGGAGAGGAAAGCATTACAAGACCACTATTAATCTATCCCTTTTTATTGCCCTCTTCACTTTGTACTCTTTCTTTATGCTGTTGTTCCTTTTATATTTATTTTCCTGTACATATCACTGGTCTTTCTTAGCAAATTTCATTCCTGTTCTGCAGCTAATTCCTGTTCAGTAAGTAATCCTTCCTGTTTTCAGTAGTATAATATTCCCAAATCATCACCTTTAATATGAGATTTTTATCATGCCTGGCTTCTCCTGGATCATTATTTTCTTTGAACATTTGAAAATGACAAAAAACCTACAGTAGTTTTAAGTATCAAGACAATGGAAGAATAAAGACTCCTTTCCCATTATAAAAATAACACAGCTGTAATGTTTTTTAATGGCAGCAGTAAAACCTAAAAAAAGTGATGCATGTAACCATTTGCAACAAAGACCACTGATGATCTCATTTCTCCCTGATTTTTTTTTTCATTTTCTACCCAATTCCCTCAAGCTTAGACGGCTCATAGTTTCCCTTCACTGCTGGTCTAGTAGAAAGTCAGTCCAAGGACTGTAGGTCTAACCATAGTCATGGCTATGCTAAATGGCATTGTGTGGTTTGAATCTTCACAAATCAAAGATGTTCTGTTACCTTATCTCCTGTTCAAAGATTATAGGTCTAATAATTAATGGCCCCTTGATGAGCATAATGAGACCCAGTTTGCATGCCTTGATGACTGCAATAACAATAAAATAGTATCTCTTCATACCAAAACTTTTTTGATATGCATTAATAACTCTACATTGTGTAAAGCTAAAGTGTGGTTGTTATATCCTTGGATCAGAATTTCACTCATGAACACAACGAGGAAGATAGACCCACTCTAGATGGTCTTCCCCTGGCAAGGGAGTTGAATTAGATGATCTTTGAAGGTCTCTTCCAGCCCTTGAGATTCTGTGATTCTGTGATTTGTGCTCTTGAGACATTCCATAACAATCTCTTCCCTGGTCCTGCTAGTCACACTATTTCTGATACAAGGCAGGACGCCATTGGCCTTCTTAGCTATCTGGGCACACTGCTAACTGTTAAACAACATTCCCAGGTCTTTTTTCACTGGACAGCTCTCCAGTTACTCTGCTCCAAGCCTGTAAAGTTGTAAAGAATCTGACATTTAGCCTTGTTGAACTTCATACAGCTGGCCTTAGCCCATTGCTCCAGCCTGTCCAGATCTCTCTGAAGAGCCTTCCTACTCTTAATCAGATCAACACTCAACCCAACTTGGTGTCATCTGCAAACTTACTGAGAGTGTACTCAATCCCCTCATCCAGGTCATTGAAAAAGATGTTAAACAAAACAGGCTCCAGCACTGAGCCCTGGGGAACACCACTGGTGACTGGCTACCAGATGGATTTAACTCCATTCGCCATCACTCTGTCTGCCCAGTCATCCAGACAGTTTTCCACTCAAAGTACACCTGTCTGAGCTATGAGCAAACAGTTTCTGCAGGAGAGTACTGTTGGAAACAGTGTCAAAGGCTGTACTAAAGTCTAGATAAACAACATACACAGCTTTTTCCTCATCCTCTAACAGGGTCATCTTGTCATAAGAGGAGATGTGGTTAGTCATGTTTCATAAACCCATGCTCACTGGGTCTGATCAACCACTTGTACAGTATGTGCCATATCATAGCACTCAAAATGATCTGGTCCATGATCTTGCCCATCACAGAGGTCAGGCTGAGAGGTCTGTAGTTCTGTAGATCCTCCTTCCAACCCTTCTTATAGATGGATGTCATATTTGCTATCCTCCTGTCCACTGAGACCTTCTCAATGAGACAAGACTGCTGATAAATGATTGAAAATAACTTGATGAGCACTTTTGACTGTACCTTTGGGTGGATTTCATCTGACCCCATAGACCTGTGTGTGTCTAAGTGGTGTAGCACGTCACTAACCATTTCTCCTGGGATTATGGAGGCTTCATTCTGCTCCTTGTCTCTGTCTTCCAGCTCAGGGTGCTGGGTACCCCAAGAACAATTAGTCTTACCATTAAAGACTAAAGCAAAGAAGGCATTGAGCATCTCAACTTTTCCTTCATCCTTTGTCACTGTTTCCTCCTGTAAGCATTAAAAGCTGAAGATTCTCCTAAGGTCTCCTGTTTTTTTGCTAAAGTATTTAGAAAAGCGTTCCCTACTGCCTTTCAAGTTCTAGTTGGGATTTGGTCCTTCCTGGTTTCTCCCTACATAACCTCACAACATCCTTATAGTTCTTTTGAGTAGCCTGTCCCTTTTGCCAAAGGTCATTAAATCTCTTTTTTTTAATCCTGAGTTCTAGCCAAAGCGCTCTGTTCAACCAGACCAATCTCCTTCCCCATTGGTTTGTCTGTTGTTATGTGGGGAGAGGCATCTCCAGCACCTTTAAAATTTCCCTCTTCAAGAAAGTCCAACTTTCCTGGACTCATTTGCTCTTCAGGACTGCCTACCATATATATGAAATGGCAGAAAATAGTGAACAAGTGGAGGAGGGAGGAGAAAAAAAGAATTACAAATAGAGAACATCAAGGTCAGAGGAGGAGGAGGAGCTCCGAGGTGGAGCAAGTGTCCAATGCAGCCATGGCGAACCCACACTATAGCAGATCAGAGGAGATGGGAGGAAGGAGAGGAGCTGCTGTGTAACCCCAGTCTCTCTGCTGTCCTCCAGGTAGAGAGGTAGAGCAGGTAGAGGAATTAGAAGCAAAGGCAAGAAGTAGAACATGAGAATGGGAAAGTGTTGCTTTCAATGTTTGCCTTTTTGTTTCACACTATCTAAATTATTAACTACATTTTCATTTTAATTCCAATTAAGTTAATTTTCCCCAAGTCTCTGTTTTACCACAGTAATGAGTAGGCAATCTCTCTATCTTTATCTCAACCCATTCGCATTCTCATTCTTCTTACTTTTTTTTCTCTGGTTCTGCTGTGAGGAGTGAGGTGGAGGGTGAACAAGTGGCTGTTTAGGAGTTAGACAAGGTTTACCCACCACATTGGGTTAAGGTTTTAGTACTGTGTTCAAACACTTTAAATACTTTTTAAATTTTAATCTATAGTTTTTTAACTTGGATGTGCTGTGAAATCAGATTGTAAACTTGCAAAGCATTAGCTGTTGCAAATTCTAAGCTTTTATTTGAGTTATGGAAAAGCATTACTTATTAGTCCTTAACCAAAGAAATTTAAGGAGCTATGTGTAAAAACAGTCCAAAAAGAAACTTATACAAATTGAAAAATTCTTAATATGCAACTTCAAATTCTTCAAATTCTTAAAGTGTTTAAACAAGTTTGATACAAGGAAATAGTCTCTGAATATATTTTTTTCAGAACAATTAAAATTCCAAAACAATTATAAATCTCTGCATTCAAATTCCTCCTTTATTTACAAGTTAAAACAATAAAATGGAGCATATGTAAGTGTTTAAAATGATATCTCCTAGAAATAAATTCAGTCCTTTAAGTTAATTTCATACTTTTTTGTATGTTTTGAACTTTATAAACAGAATATCTTCCAAAATTATAGTAAATGAAGGCCTGGGTAGCAAAGAAATTCCCACAAACGCTGGTTTTGTGTTACTGCTAAATTGCTTTCAGTATATTATATTAGTTTCTCCTACAACATTGCATTATTCAGTGCTTGTGCTTTTTCTTTACTGTTATTTCTAGGCCTTATTCTACTTTACTTATCTCTGGGGACAGGAAATTGTCTGATAGATATTGCTAACAACTGAGGTAGAAACTTGGGAAACTGGCCTAAAATCAGACAAGTTACTCAGCTACAAATTCTGGTTGGTTTATCTACTGGGACCGAGCATGATATCTCAAAGTATAGGGATCGATTGGTTGGAGCAAAAGGATCTGCTCCACTCACAGAGATGCAGCAGCAAAATTGTGCTCCATTAAGTATGAAATAGCTAATGAGGAAAGACATTGACTCATACTGGCTTTTTAGACTGCCACCTTCTGTGGACAGTAAAGATTGCTATGATTGTCTGGACTGGGCTCCTGCAGGTAAAGGCTGCAGAGTTTCTTATGAAACTAGATTAAATCGAAATGATGGGAAGAGCCTCTCATGATTATATCTCTGGATGCTTGAAAAGAATTAAATTGTGAAGTAAGAAAATTTGGGCTTTTGGTCCTATAAGATATAGGTGTATACATTAAAGTATCTGATACTAGTTGTGATGAACTTCATTCTATTGAATGTCCTTCTTTGCTAAATCACTATTTGAATCAAAATCATTTATATTAAATATCCATGTAATTTTTTATTAATTGTTCCAAATGCTGGTACATTTGTGTAACAATTTCACTTCTTTCAGTACCCTAATTTGTAGGAAAATGTATCTTGTTTTCCTTATTTCAATGCCTAGCTATTCATTGTAGGTTTTTCTTTGACAACCAAATTCTTTCCCTTTACCTCTCAAATGTTTTGCCTTTGCAAATACCACTGATCAAATCACTTTATCTTTACTGTAGCACAGAGAAAGTTCCTTAAGCATATTCCTTCTCCCTGTTTTTGAACTCTTTCTTGTATTTCCATAACCTATTTGTAGAATGAATCCAAGAACTTGTTGCAAATACTGTCTATGTTCAGGAACTTTAAGAGTTAAATCATTTGGTTTTGAGTTCATTTTTGTGGAATTGTGGCTTTATGGGTGTGTGTTAGAAGGAAGCACTCAGAAAATGTCAAGTTTTTGTTAATGCTTTCAATATTTAATTTGATACTACAGTTTAAGGATGGGATGCATTTTCTTTTGAAAAGTCTAAATGTATTATTATTTTTAATGCCACATTGTGGTTGAACAAAAGTCAGCATAATCTATATTAATAGAATATATTAATAACTGTATATTAGAAATACTATCATTTCTCTGATCAGTGTACATTTATTGTAGGACAGAACAGTGCCTTGTTGTATGTGTATGTAGTGTATATATATGTATGTACATTATTAGCCATCTGAAAAGCAGTTCAGCTCTACTTCAAATATTTTAAGCCAAGTTTGAAGAGGAATTTAATAGTCAAATAAAACAATTTATAGTCATTATTATAATAATTTTTAAATTATTTATAATGATTTTTAAAGTTTACTTGAAATATCTTTAAACTAACTGTATCTGATTATTCTATTAGTTGTATCAAGATGGATTAAGAATAACTTCAGTGAAGTAAATGGCTTTAAACTGGCTAGAGAGGTACTCTGATCCACTAAGTTCTGTTTTAATTCTTACCATAGGTCATAACTGTCAAATCAGGCAGTGAGAAATATTACCTTATATTTTGGCTGCCCAGTACATGCAAGAGTGAAAATGCAACTAAAGTCATGGCTATTGAGAGATCTGGTTTATATTCCAAGCTCTACCACTAAGTCCTAGTTTCTGACCTGGCATGAGTATTTAAACCCCATATTCACAACTTTTTCCTCATCCAAAAATTTAAAATCCAAATATTTCAATAATTGCAAATTTTGGTTTAAATCCTTTAATATAAGAACCTGTTAAACAAATATTAATTATGAGGCAAGTTTTCTGAAGGTTTAGGGTAAGCGCAGGATGAACTTGCTGAAACACAATTTTTAATACTCAGATTACAAATCTACAGATTTTCTTTTCAGCAAGATCTTGACCAGCTTGAGAGTTGGGCAGAGAGGAAACTCATGATGACAAGTGCAGAGTCCTGCACCTGGTGAGGAACAACCCCATGCACCAGTACAGGCTGGGGATTGACCTGCTGGAGAGCAGCTCTGCAGAGCTGGCTGATAATAAACTAAACATGAGCCAGTAATGTGCCCTTGTGGCCAAGAAGGCCAATGGCATTCTGGGATGCATCAAGAAGAGTCAAGGGAGATTCTCCTTCTCTCCTCTGCCTTGGTGAGGCCTCATCTGGAGTCTTGTGTCCAGTTCTGGGCTCCCCAGCTCAAGAAGAACAGGAACTTCTGGAAAGAGTGCAGCACAGGGCCACCAAGATGATCAGGGGACTAGAGCATCTTCCTTATGAGGAAAGGCTGTGGGAACTGGGACGGTTCAGCCTGGAGAAGAGGAGATTGAGATGGAATCTCATTAATGCTTACAGGTATGTAAAAAGTGCATGTCAAGAGGGTGAGGTGGTATCTTTTTCTGTAATGTCCAGTGATAGGACAATGGGAAATGAGCGTAAGCTGGAAAACAAAAAGTTCCATTTAAACATAAGGAAAAACTATTTTACTGTTCAGGTGAGGGAGCCCTGGCACAGGCTGCTCAGGGAGGGTGTGGAGTCTTCTTCTCTGGAGATTTCTAAACCCATCTGGACACATTCCTGTGTAATGTGATCAAGGTAGATCTGTTTTAGCATGGGGTTGGACTGCATGATTTCTAGAGGTCCCTTCCAACACCTACCATTCTGTGATTCTGTGGTCTCTGAGCCTTTGTGAAGTCCTAAAAGCTCATAATGTAGTTTCATGTTTTTGAGATGAAGTTAAGTGGACCAGGACTGGCCTTGTACTTGAAGCCGAGTTTCTCTTCTCCTGTCCCATTGTGTCAAGATCCAACTTCAAAAAACACTATCCTGGAAGTTAAGTTTATATCTCAATGCAGCTATTCCTGTATCTGTCAGAAACTGAGAATTTGAAGGCCCAGGCGAGGACTAGGTAGTTTGAAACAAGCAAAAAAATATTTTTTTCCCTTCTTATTGTTTATTCTTTGTGTTACTTGGAGGAATACACGAAAGGGTATGTAACGCAGCAACAAAAGTAGAGAAGTTTGGTGTGGCAATACCAAACTGGTCTTGCCATAGTCTCTGTACCGTAATAAAAAGGCTGTGCTGATCTCTTCTAAGAGTGATCAGTGAGAAGGAATAATAGAGTAGCATAATACTTACTAATGTCTATTCAAAGACTCTCTTATCTTCACCAAGATTTAGGTCACTCAGTTCCATATTTATGTGCAATAAGAGCTCTGAAAAACCTGACAATTTCAGATTAAGTTACTAGGCATTTATGACAGAGATGTCCTTCAACCTATTTTCATTTAAAATATTTCATTCAGTTTATTTAAAATGAAATTATGTTGCAAAAGAAAATTAGTGATTTAAATATTGTTAGTTGAAAATACATATAAAGAAAGAGTCCAGACAGAAAGTGAATGGTAGTATAGTTAAATCAAGTCACTTGCTTGTCTATACTACCTCTTTAATTATCCCTTTGTTTAGGACATTTATATCTTGGCACAAGTTCTCATAATACCACTAATTTCATCTGTTCTCCCTGACAAGGGCATCCCCATGATAGATTTGGCACCCTAGCAAGTATCAGTCACAAATCGTAGCACAGAGATAAGACAGCAGGAACAGTTCCAGAAAGAAGGCAGTGGATGTCTCTGAAGATTTGTAACACTGGCATTTTATTCTGCAGAAGGTTCTCCATTTTACATAAACATCTCAGAAGATATTACTATTTAGATGGGATATTTTATGAGCTGTTTTATAACATTCTTGAAATAAAAAAATGTTACCTACCTGTGGGATGTTTTCTTTTCATTGTATTAGAAAAACCTAAAGCCAAATTTGACCTAATTGCACCGATGTATATTCAGAGCACTTCATTTGGCATCAGTAAAACTGGATTTATACCAGATAAGACAACTATGGGATTCATATGTCTTCAGCATCTTTGCTAGTGAGACACCAAACTGATAAAGAAGCCTCCTACAGATGACCGGCATTTCAAGACTGTAGGCAGCTGCTTGCAGCATCCACGTGGAAGGTGGGGACATGTTGCTCTGAGGCTTCTCACCTATCATGTGCCAGGTACACTTGTGTCACAACCCCATGGTCCTCTCTTTCAGAACAGTAAATCTGTTCCTTGACTAGCCTTTTGCTCCTCTTTGCTATGAAGGTAAAGTGACTATGAATTACAGTCAAGGTCTATTTTGCCATCATACAAGGTCCAGACTCAGAAGCCAGATCAGAATGTGAATATGTGTGCACATTGCTAACAACAATTCTACTGTGTGAAACAGATGTAGAGCGTATACAGGAGTGAGGAAACTGGGAGAGAAGAGCAGAAAAGGGTCAGTGGCAATAGACAGGCTTTGAATTTCAGAGACTCATAATCTTCTCTCTAAATGAGAGGTTGAAATTATACATCTGTGATTTCCTAGTTGGCTGATAAATCATCTCTAAGATTCTTTGCCATGGCTGGGCCTTTTACAATAAAAGCAAGACAGTTCCCCAATCCCAGCATTAGATATGTTTTAAATATACCTTTACAAATCTCCAAACTTTACAAATTGAGGACTTAATTTTGGACAGAGTAAAACCTAACATAGGAAAAAGATTATCCTATGCTAGACTACAGGAGGTATTTTATACTATACTGAAGGAGAGGGAGCTGAGTCTAAATCTGTGACTTTCTACATTCTTGTAAAAGTGTTCAGTGAAGACAAGGCATTGAGGTAAATCTTCTGAATGTGTCTTCCAAGTCAGATGTCTAACTTCATTTGTTGGGTTGAAACCATAGTTAACTATAATGTGAGTGAATGAAGATGTAGTGAAGAAGATTAAGATTAATAGAGAAATAAATGAGATGTATCTTCAAATAAATTTTAAAACATAAAGTAAGAAATGTTTGACAGTAACGCAAGTCATTTAAGGTAGAATTTTTTTTTCCTTACTTGTCTTATGGACTGTTTTGTGTGCTCAAAAGGAAATGTTATGAAAATAACGTTCAAACATAGCCAGTGATTTTTTTTCTATCATCTCCTTCAACTAATGCTGTATATATAAAATGTGAAATAAGGTAGGCCAGTGTGCATGTCTCCTAGATAAGTTTATTTTCTGCAGCGGTTGAAGTGCTGAAGAAAAAGAAGCCTCTAACAGTTATAACACACATTGTTCTTCAGACAACAGAATGGGGGCTTTAGCCCTTCACAGCATTCTTCTCATCGGGAAAACATGTCTTCTGTCTGGGCTGTGTCACACTCTGTTTGATTTTGCAGTCGTATCCCTCAGACCAGGTTCTGCCACTGGTTACAGTCAGCGGTGCTTATAGAAGAGTACAACAGAGGGACAAATTTGGTCCTCTGTTTGTAAGCAAGGACCCAGAGAATGACACACGTTGCCTTATTAGGCAGCACAAAAGGAAATAGTGCCGCTTGGCAACCCTCACGTGTTCCAGCAGCCGGCATCTGTAGCTCTTCAGCCCTCTTGGGCCTGTGCTTTTTCACTACAAAACAGCAAGCCCTTGAAAATACAGTGCCGGCTTGGCAACTGACCGCTGCCAGATAACAATTGACACTAGGACTAATTTAGTAATGTGCAGCTTTGGGGAGTGACATTTACTGTATCTCCTGGTGCAATTGATACAAAGCATGCAGCCATGGCAAGCCCTGCATGGTATTTGCAAAGTGTCAACTTGAAAGAGTCAGGCTGCTCTTATGTCTGCTCTCAGAGGCAATTGCTGCAGCCCATCAAATCAGCCTTCATGTAATATAAACAGGGAAACGTTCTCCCGCCATTCAGTGTTACTATTCTGTGCGGTTGCTAGTTATATCATATGTCAACACATTGTACAGATAATGAAAATGGGGAGTCTGAACTTGTATGGGAGATAAAGGTTTCCCTGGAGAAGCAAAATTACAGTGAACCTGTCAGGCAAAGATTAAGGATTTTGCAAAATAATCAGAGACTCAAAAGTTAGCCCTTTTGATATGACTGTTAGCTGTGGTATGACTTACTGTGCACAGTAATTCTATCAAATTAGTTTGTTAATATGTAGGTTTTAATGATTTCTATAAAAGAGACTTTTGTCATAAAATACTGGTAGTTCTTTCAAGACTTCCAGGTGGTTGGGCTGAAAGCTATTGTGACAATGACTGCAGAACTGAAAATCTTGCAACAGAAATTTTTGTCTGGATTTTTGCCCCTTGGAGGTAAGGGTTAAATGGATGTTATCAAATCCTCAGTCAGGGATACTGTTTTCATCATTTCTTCCCCTTCATAGAAAAGGGTTGTTAAGAAATGGAAAGTTTCCAAACAGAACAATAGAATGGTATGTGTGTGTGCAATTTTACTTTTACTCACTGACTTTTGGCCAAAACAAGCAAAATGTTTAGTTCTCAGCAATTTAGCAGTGCTTTTTAACAAAAGCTGCAATTGTAAACTATCACTGCACTGAGAGCAGGATACCTCATCCTAATATCCAGTCTCTGTGAGAGTCAGGGTCATCATGAAGCTGCTCTGGGGCTATCTCAGTTAAACTCTCTGATAGCCACATATGCTTCACAACTATTTCTGCTGTAGAGACCCACAAATGGCATGCAGACAAACAAATCGCATCCGACTTTCTCCTTGGTAACTGCATCCCACACCAGGTTAACTTCAACTGCCATGGAGTTGATTGATCTGAATATTAAAACCCATCAGAAATTTCAACAGCTGTCTGTCTCATGGAGAAGAAAAACACCTGTCTGGAAAAAACATATCAAAGCTGTTACCATTTCTCCTAATTGTTTTCCATGTAATATATGTCTTTTTTAATTTCTGCTATGTTGTAACAAGTTATTTTCAAGCATACAAACTTATAAAGGAGTCACTCATTGATCAATAGCCACAGTGATAATGAATTTCCACACAGGGATATTGAAGAGATAAATTAAAATTTGATGTTGACAATGTCTGTTCAAATCTAATTTCTGAAAAGAAAAAGTATTTGTAACTAAAGTTCTAGCTATGAAATTTTAATCGATCAAAATGTGCTTATGATGTGTTTCTATACATGTTGGATAATTTCTAAAACTATCTTGATGCTGGACTGAAGCACAAACTGAAATGTGAACTATGCCACTCACAGCAGTTTTTCTGCCATATCTGTGACCCTGTACTAAAGGTAGGAACACAAAGGACACAAAATGTTAAAATGTAATTATTCCATTTTTCACTCTTCTACATAACCACATAGTGAGAAGTCACAAAATTCACTGTGGTAAAGTCATGAAGTTTCTGTGGTTTTATTACTCATGTCTCTTTTTCTTTCTTAAAAAAATAGTGTTGTTGTTGTCTAAAAGCAACAGTTCCATGCCCTGGTCAGTGATTAAGCTTCTGTATTTATATCACAGCATGTGGATCAAAACTATCCCAATTTCCAGAAGCCCCAAGTGGTTGAATTCTGTATCTGGCAGAGTGAAGACAAACTCTAGTTACCTGGGCTTAAGGATATTGTCCCTAATCAGTCTCTGTGAACTAATTACATGGATGATATGAAGTCTTTGAGGAACCAGAGGCTTGTTTCTGTGTGGCACCCAAGAAATGAAACCCCTTCACAGAAACCTGGCCTGCAAACAGTGAGCAGTCCAGCAGACATAAAGGGAGATATAAAATGACAGATCCTATGTGTGAAGGCAGTTCTACAGAACTCTGCAGGGAACAATTCAAGGCACTTCTTAGTCTGGTTTATGTTCCATTTGCATTTGCAAATGCTTTTTTATATTCCAGGAATGGGATAATGAATAAATTTGGGAAGAAATTATGGGAATATTGGATACTTGGGAGAGAAAAAATTCTGTTTCAGTGCTATCTGCAAGTGATATAAGTGTACAGTTTACTGTGACAGACATAATTTTGCTTCAAACTATTTGGTAGATTGTGATTAATAATTCATCAGCAATCAAACATGAATCTTATATGTGCTTAGTAACATAATAAATTAACTGAGAAGGGCAAAAGAAAAAAAATAAAATTCACCAGGAAAAACTCATGTGAGGTTTCACTGAAAATAGACATGACATAGCAGTGGGAGTCCAGTGAATGACAACCATTAGAGCTCTGCTTTGTAGGAATGTCTTCACTGCCACATAGCCACATTGTACTCAGTCCTACATTTGCCAAGAAAGTTGTGATGGTTTTTTCTGTAGGTCATGGTGGAAAAAAAGTGTGTCTGATTTTAATATTTGCAAAATATTGTCGTCGTTTAGGCCCATCCAGGGACAAAAGACCATGATTAGACTTAAGTACCACAGACTTCGGAACTCCCAAAGGACAGGGAGGTCTTAATTGCCACTTATGGTTCTGGACAAAACAGACCAGGCTACTCAAGCTTGGTGAAGAAAAAAGAAAATACTTTAATCCAACAACAACAATAACATAACCATAAAACCTCAAAACATAACAAACAGAAAACAACACAGAGTGGTACAATAATGAAGAGCACAAACAACCTATAAAATCACCTTCTCCCCACCTCTCCCCTCTCAGTATCTGTATCTCCTCCAACCATGAACGGCTCAGGAGGGCAGGGAGTGGGGATTTCAGTCAATCTTTTCCTGATGGTTCCTGCCTTTGTCTCTCCTCAGATCCTCACCAATCCTCCCTACTCCACCGTGGAGTACCTCACACACACGGTAGCCCTGTACAGGCCACTCCGATGTGTGTTCATCCCAGGGGTTTCAGCTCCTCTCTGCCTCTCGTGTGGGTCTGCTCTGCGGCCCGCAGGCTCTCCAGCACGGCCTGTGCCATGGCTGCCTCCTCACACAGTCTCTTGCCTGTCCAGGTGTACTCACTCAGAGCTGCTGGTGACTGTCAGTCCTGCCATTGCCCTCCATGGGTTGCAGGGGTACAGCCTGTGTTCTCACCACAGGTTGCAGAGGAGTCTCTGGTCTGTCACTCCTCCTGCCTTCCTCCTTCTCTGACTGTGGGGTCTGCATGGTCACCTCCATCTTGTACTGCTTCTAAACCTCCTCACAAGTACTTCAAATTTCCATCCTTAAATAGAGATGGCAGAGGCACTAGATTGGCCCAGCTGGGCCAGAGGTGGATCCGAACCTCAGAGCTGGGGGAAAGAATTCTTTACTGGGCCTGCATTGCAAACCCCTCCCCCTGTTACAAAGCA